>NW_004442407.1:0-1022 GCF_000184155.1 Fragaria vesca subsp. vesca
GTATATATATATATATATATACACAAATAAATAAAACATTTGATTGATAGATGAACTCAGAGTTACAAACTTACAAATTTAAATTAATGCATATGTAAGAGCAAGGGCTCTGTTTACACGAATATTTTACTGGAGAGAGAATGGGAGGAGAGGAGAGGAGAAGAAGAGAAAAATGAAGCCTGCCACAAATGAAGCCGGAGGCCTCTATAAATAGAGATTACAAAAGTGATGAATAGTAAAAAGTGACTGTTGGTGAATAGTAACTTGTCTGCCACTAAGTAACTGTTGGTCATGTGAATTACTGTTGATGAATAGTGGATTGTCTGTCACGTAATTTACTGTTGATTTCAGTGGAAAAGCTGACTGAGATGGTCTTGACTGGAATTAATCAAACTCGGCATAAGGGTCTTGACTATCTTCATAATCTGCCCATCTTTTTGGTTGATTAGGGGAACTTTAATGACTGTGTGATGATGAATCTGATGGAGAATGTTCTTCGTCATCATCTGTAGATAAATTTGCTGCTTCTTGTAGTAACTGCTTTGCTAGTTCTTTTAACTCTTCTGTTTTGGAAGATGAAGATGAACTGGAGGCCTTTTTCTTCTGGGAAGAGGATGGTGACTGATTTGTCTTCTTGGAAGAAGATGGTGACTGAGGAGTTGGAGATGTTAACTGCGAGATTGGAGGGGCCGGCTGAATGGAAACCGGAGCTTTTGAACTTGAGGGAATAACCGTGAATTCTTCACTGAATTGAGTTAAAACTCTCTCAGGGTCGAATTTATCCCACCATTTTACTAGGAATTGTCTTGTAACCATGTATTCTTCAGGTTCAATTTTGTATTGCCATTTCAGAATCCAAGGAATTTCATACTTGGCCATGAATTGAAGAGTGGGAGAAAATCTTTTCTCATAATCTGAAAGGGTCATGACTGTAGTAAATTTTGTGACTGCATTCTCGAGTTGTGAATGGAGAAGATCATAAGAGCAACGATGGTCATCCCACCAATTGCAAAACCACATAG
>NW_004442408.1:0-1057 GCF_000184155.1 Fragaria vesca subsp. vesca
AAATTTACTGATACATAAAACAATTGATAAAATTTCTTTTTTAATAGTACTATAATTTGCTTGGGCTGGATTCCAAATCCCAGAATGAAAACGAACAATTGCTTAGGATGATTAGGAGAAAGTTGTTGTTTGAGAATACCTCCATAACCTATTTCAGAGGCATCAGTTTCTACTATTTTAAAGGAATCGGGAAGAGGGATTCCTAAGCATGGTAAGGTTTGACATGACTCTTAATTTCTTTGACTAAGGATGTATGTACGGAAGTCCAAGGGGAAGGATTTTTTTGTAATCTATCGAATAGAGGTTTACAATGTTTCCTAAGGTTTTTGTAGAAATCTGCTACATAATTTAAAGATTCTAGGAATCTTTGTAATTGATTTTTATCTAAAATGACATCTGGAAATTTGTCAGCGAATTGTATTGCTCTATCAATAGGTTTAATTTGGAGTTGGTGAATGTTAAATCCAAGAAAACGAATGTTGGTTTGGAATAATTTGATCTTTGAGGCAGAAATAACTAGACCATTATTCTTTATTATGGAAAAGAATTGGTGAAGATGTTTCCAGTGTTGATCAATTGATTGAGAAAAGATTAGAACATCATCAATGTAGACAATGGAGAAGTGGCTATAAGGATTGAATATATCGTTCATTATGTTTTGGAATTCGCTAGGTGCATTTTTTAATCCGAATGGCATAACATTCCATTCATAATGACCAAAAGGCGTGACAAATGCAGTTTTGTATTTGTCGGCTTCACTAATTTAAATTTGCCAAAAGCCTGATTTCATATCAAATTTACTAAAGATAACAGATTTGTTTAATCTGTTAATGAGATCTCGTTTATTGGGAATGGGATACCTGATCCATTCTAAAACTGTGTTAAGAGGTTTGTAATTTATAACCAGACGGGGGGTCCCTCGTTCGACTCGTTCGAGTTCAGCATTTTTCTGAATATAGAACGCTGGGCAAGACTAAGGGGATTTACTAGGGCGAATAATATCTTTGTTGAGTAAATCATTAATTTCGTTTTTACAAAAATCCATGATTTCATGACT
>NW_004442409.1:0-1080 GCF_000184155.1 Fragaria vesca subsp. vesca
CCCCTAATCTCTTAATACACATCCATATTATTGTATGTTTCTATTGAGATTTATAGGTAAGCTAAATGACCAAAACATACATCTATTATTAAAAAAAAAAATACACGCTATAAGTATTCTTTTCAACGTCTTCTACCCTAAATAGTCGAAAGCACGTCTTCTCCCATAACCCCAATTCTTCTTCACAATTCATTTGGGTTGTTTTTTTTTTTTGTATCCGTATCAGCTTTAGTTTGATTTTACAGATCATATTGTCAAGTACTATATCTTTATCAGCTTTAGTTTGATCTTGTAGATCATATTGTCAAGTACTGCATTTTTATCATGACATGTTTTATCGAATAATTAGCTATTTATGTTTAATAGCTACTGTACTTCTACACTTGTACTAGTTTGTGAATTTTGAAAACTTGTATTGGTGATTTGGAGTTGGGATACAATAATAATCATTTGATTATAAATTGAACGATGATAACCACAAATTTCTAGCAAAAATTAGACGAAATAATATGTAAAAAGAGGTACCAAATAGTAAATATATATTAATTATATTAAATAACGGAATATTTCAAAAATTCAGGGCATTTTAGGCAGTTTGGGATGTGTATTAAGTATAATATTGAAATGAAAAACTTGATAGGTGGTGTATTAAGTAAGGGTGTGTATTAAGATATTAGGGGTGTGTATTTAAAATTTCTCCTTTTGTTTTCTAGCTTTCATCTTCGGTTTTGAATTATCATTATTGGCTTTCCCGTACTTATTTTTTGTAATTCTTATCATATACAGTAATCTTCTATTCGGTTAAACATATAAATTTAATTTAAGTTTCCTTTAAATTACTCTACCTTGATGAATTGTTAGAAGGGTCAATTACATAGAAGTCCACTTTGAGACATTTTATTCTATAGAGGTCCACCCAAATATTTTTACCCACATAAGTCCACCCAAGCTTAAATAAAGGTATTGAAGTTCAACTAAATTACAGACTGCCATCCAACTAAAAAATTAGATTTTTCTTATATTTACAAAAATGCCACTAATGTAAAAAGTCAACGACCACTCTCTTTCCCGGAAAAGTCT
>NW_004442410.1:0-1338 GCF_000184155.1 Fragaria vesca subsp. vesca
GCAAAATCCTCAACAAATGGACTCCCCATCAGAAAAAGGCAATTCGGTGGGGAAGAGTATGGCTGCCAAGGAGATGAACGAAACAAAAGGGAATGTAAGATGATACTTTACACTATAACTAAGACTATTTTTTACTTTATTTTGTTTTCTTTATTATGTTAACTAATATTTTTTTTTAAATTAAAAATCAGGAAAACCAGAACAGAAGCCTGACAGTTAAGTTCAAAGTTGAAACTGCACAAACAACACAATATGTAGATGATCAACCAGAAGCTTGGGTGAGAATATAAAATTACTAGGGGGTAGTAGACTTAATAGGGAAACTGTGTTGCAAGGTAGTAAACTCCAGACAAACTATTACTAGGGGTAGTAAACGTTTTGTTATTGTTTAAAATCTGAGAATAACATGTGTTATTTTATTTTGTGAAAGCTGTGATACATGATGAACAACCACTGAATCACGTATCTCCAGTAATGGACTATGAGGACTTGCCGCTCACAGAGGATGACATCTGTAATTTAGATAAGATAGTTAAGTCTCAAGCTGCATCAATGCAACAATCAGCAACAGAAAAGGACAATGACATCTCTGCGACAGTTCAGTCCCAAGTTTCATCAACCGAACAAACAGCAACAACAGAGGATAAAGAGATGAATACTTATTCCAAGAAGAAGAAAGCAATGGCTCCGATGTCGATAGAAAAAAATGTGAAGCTGAACCCTAGAAATGCCAAGAAAACAAAGGACCCTGACTGGGAGTACAGCACTCCAAAAGACATTCAAGTCCACAAAAAAATTATAATCAAGAATCTGAAGTGTGACAACAGTACATGGGATTCACTGGGCGACGATTTGAAAATGCACTACAAACAATGGTTTGAAGCCCGTCCGAACAAAAAGGAAGAGTAAGTTTCAATTATATAAAACTTTATAGTTTGCTTATGCAAAATTACAAAAATATATTTGTTTTAATTAGAGTATGAATTCAATGTTTTTCTACAGTGAAGCGTACTGGACATGTCTTGAAGGCTGACATTGTTTATCAAAGAGTGACTTGAAAAGGATCATCGAACACTCAGACATATTGTCGAGTGTGAGTAATAAAAAATAAATAATATCACCTTATTAGCACCACTCAGTGAAGTTTAGATTTAATAATATTGACTTATGTTATGATCGCAAAGCCTGCAAGTGTACATGAGGTTGTTGAAGGAAAGGGCAGAAGCTGCCAAACTTCCTGTTGGATTCATGAACATGGAGATTGTGGTAAGTTTACTAGGGGCAATAAAACTTATATTTTCATCAAGATATTATTTTGCAAGTTTACTACCCCTAGTA
>NW_004442411.1:0-1273 GCF_000184155.1 Fragaria vesca subsp. vesca
GATGTATTGGCTATGTGCTTTGCAATTTAAGTTGAGATGGCAGATTAGGACTGAACGGTGCCAACAACGATGGGATGGTGTAAGGGAGACAAGAAGAGTGACAATGAATTTAATATGAGCGAGCATGGTGTGTAATTAGGAAACTTTCGGAGAAAGTGAGAGGAAGTGTGGGATTGAGAACTTGGGTGTCCTTATCAATTTGAGGACTTACACCCACACAAATTCCAGATTCGATACAGTTGTTATTGAAGGTGAAGAATTAGTATAAAATGATGAACTACGAGTGGCTTGATCCCTTTAAAAGGGTACGTAGGCAGCCCGATCAAGTTTTGGGTGCAGCCGCAAATTAACAAAATAAATTTAGGTTCCAAACGCAGTAAAACTGCGTTGTTGTTTTGTTTGAGAATGAGATCCTATCTCATTTTCGATTTTAGGATTTTCTTATTTATTTTATTCGTTTTTTTTTTTATAACACCTGGGTCAGGGTGTTACATCGTTTAATGGCATGTTTAATAGATGATCTAGAATCGGGAGTGAGATATTTTTCCCACCAGGAATGAAGCATTCTTGTAAATCTTGTGGAAAGTATATCAATAATTTCAGTTTGGCTGAAATTATGATTAGTGACATAGCTATTGGCTGTCATAGACATGTGATGTAATTTGTTTAAGATTTCTTGTTATGATAAATTATCAATGTTCCATTCATAAGTTTTATTAGAAGAAACTGAGAATTGATTATTAAGATGATTAGTAGGTTGTCTATCTAAGGGGAGAGGACGTTCTGTATAAATCTGAGTCAATATCCATTAAACCAATTCTTGACCCAAAAAACCCATCTAAAATATTATATGATTCCCTCTACATAATTCGTACCATTTTATTATCCCAATGGGGTGATTCCCCCTCTACTCCTCACAAATATGATACAGTCAAATTTAATTATCATGAATTCTAGAAGTAATATGACTAGGGGTACCTATGAAATGTTGGACAGAACGTCATACATCCTTAGTCAAAGAAATTAAGAGTCATGTCAAAACCTTATCATGCTTAGGAATCCCTCTTTCTGATTCTTATAAAATAATAGAAACTGATGCCTCTGAAATAGGTTATGGAGGTATTCTCAAACAACAGCTTTCTTCCAATCATCCTGAGCAAATTGTTCGATTTCATTCTGGCATTTGGAATCCAGCCCAATCAAATTATAGTACTATTAAAAAGAATTTTATCAATTGTATTATGCATAAGTAAATTTCAAGATGATTTATTAA
>NW_004442412.1:0-1348 GCF_000184155.1 Fragaria vesca subsp. vesca
TAATTGTTTTACCCTATTATGATATGTCAAAAAATACTACATGGCGGCTTCCTATTGGCCAAGGAGGACCACTAAACATGCTGACGTGGTCCTCCTGGAGGATAGAAAAATTTCTCATAAGGCTGCCAATTTTTATAACAAAATGATCCTAAATTACAGCAGTGCACTGTGCACAGTACATTTGTTATGGTTTTTCTTGGGTGGGTAGGGAGAAAATCTTAGGTGCGGCACTCGCACCATGTCACCTATGCGACCCGCCATATACAGAATGATATGTGCCCCCCCCCTTTTGTTGTTGTTGACATCATCATTGCGGAAAGAAAGAAAACAAAAGGAGATAAGAAGTCAGAAATCTCTCATCGGAAAAATCTTCTCGTACATATTCATATATTACCTCATATTTGCAATACTATTTGGAGTAAGCTTTGGGATAGAGATATAAACTAGACTGTGCCCAACAAGATCTGGTGGTGAAAGGGGTGGATAGGAGTCGTGATCTAGAGATCAGTGAATTAGAGAGTCGATAAGAATAAGCTAGTTTGAGATTGTCTTAACGAATAACGTCGTCTCGTGAACCGGAGTCGACAGGCGGCGACGCTATAGACGCGGGAACCGGAGCCTACACACGACGGTAGAGAAGGAGATTTGGTCCTGGTTGAAACCAAGGCGGGTTTCGGCGTTCTGGTCTTTAAATGTTGACGTCGAAAAAATGGGGCACGTGTCATTTTGTATATGGCGGGTCGCATAGATGACATGGTGCGAGTGCCGCACCTAAGATTTTCTCAGTGGGTAGGTGGTCTAGCTCAACCAAGCCAATTGAGGTAAGAGCTCTTTAAACATGAGAAAATCTTACGTGCGACAGCCGTGCCAGCTGGATTGTGCGACCTGCCAGTCACAGCACGACATATGTTTTTCTGATTTGATCTGAGCTGCTCTCAGTAATTCGGCAAAGTTGGCTGATCTGTAGAGACTGACTGCCAGAATCCTGGGATTGCTACCCCTCATTCAATCCTTCCTGCTCCAATTGCTTCTCTTTGATCTTTGAACCTGAAAAACGACAAACTAAGTAAAATTGAACTAAATTACTTGAAAGTACAATACAAATCTAAGGTATAAATGTATAAAAACATAGTATATAATGGATACATCACTATAGCAAGGGTTTTGGGCAGAAATCAAGCGGAACTCGTATTCACTAATCCAATTAAGATTTTCGGGTTCCGTCAGTTCGAGAAGTTCTTAGAGATAATGATTTGATAATAGTAAAAGTTTGGTTCAAAAATAACAACATTAAATTTTGGCAAAAAAACCGTGGTAATGATTTGATAATAGTAAAAGTTTGGTTCAA
>NW_004442413.1:0-1008 GCF_000184155.1 Fragaria vesca subsp. vesca
CAAATCTGGAAACATCATCTTGCATCTTAGGCCAGAAGACATAACGCCGTAAATTCAACAAAGTCTTATTAACTCCAAAGTGTCCAGCAACTCTTGAAGTATGTGCTTTTCGAATCCACTGTAATCGATCTCCCTCTTCCGGTATGCATAAAATGATCCCTTATACAACAAACCATCTCGTATCTCAAACTCCCCTTTCTGCACTCGTTTTGCTTGCTCATATACTTCCTTGAAACCTTTATCTGATTCATACAAAGTTGCGTACTCAGTTGGAACCAAAGGTTGTATACGCATAGCCACTACCAAGGCACAAACTCTCACAGGTGGTCTTGACAACATATCAGCCAACTTGTTGATGATCTCCTTCTTGTATCGGATGACTATGTTAAAAGTCATTAAATATGACATCCACTTCATGTGCCTGGCTTGTTGGAGCTTGGTTTGAGCATGAAGATATTCCAATGGCTTGTGATCTGAATGTACTACTACCTCCTTCCCTAACAAGTACACCCTCCAATGCTTGATGGCTTAGTAAAGTGCATAAAACTCCTTGTCGTAGGTTGGATAGTTTCTGATGGATCCAGTGAATAACTCAGAGTAGTATTCTACTGGCTTCCCATCTTGTAACAGAACGGCTCCCATAGCATAGGTAGACGCGTCAGTCTCCACCTCAAAAGGGCGTTGCAGACTCGGCAGGGCTAGTACTGGAACTTCTGAAATTTTTCTCTTTAAAAGCTGGAAAGCTTCTTCATGCTTTTCACTCCACTCAAATTTCTGTCCAGCTTTTGTCAGCCCGTGCAAAGGTGCTGCATGAGTAGAGAAATCTCGAATAAACTTGCGTACATACTGGCAAGCTCCCACGAAACTTCGGACTTCTGTTACTGTCTTGGGTCTAAGCCACTTAGAGATGACCTCAACCTTCCTTGGATCAATCTTCCGTTGACCTCCACCAACTATAAACCCGAGATACACCAATTCCTTCTGCGCAAACTCACACTTCTTGCATTC
>NW_004442414.1:0-2192 GCF_000184155.1 Fragaria vesca subsp. vesca
TATGTATATATAGATATATATCTACTCAAGCTAATAAGTAAAGGAATATGATGTTTTCCTTTCTTAAGATCTTGTAAATGTGTTAGTAATATTTAAGATTAGAATAGTATGCATGATAAAAGCAATACTAACACGAATCTTAAATTCAATCACGAGTATCGATTGTATGTAAGAAATACGGGTTAAGGTATTTAAGTAGTTTACTTAAATTCTAATACTCAATAAAAATACCTATCTTGTAAGTATGATACTTGGAGTCATTGGCTTTTAAAATGAATATTTTAGAAGATATTTGGATTACTATCTAAGGTTAAAGAGCCTTAGTGTGCTATATAATTTGTGCTAAGTTTCGGGGTACTACAATAACTTCTGAAAGAATCTTGCCAACGCTACTAACGGCTCCACCACCTGACGGGCAAAGAACGGTCGAATGAAAACAGGGAAGAGACGTTGTAGCAGGATATGACAGTCATGACTCTTCAACCCGTACATCTTATTGTCCCGGAAGTTCACACACCGGGCTATATTTCCTGCATAGCCTGAAGGATACTTCACACAACTCATCCACTTGAAAATTATGTTCTTCTGGTCAGGCTTCACGGTGTAAGGAGCTTGAGGCATTTTTTTCTTCCCTTCTTTCAACCACAGATGTCTTCTTATAAGCATTTTTTTCAGATCAATGCGTTCCTTAGGACCATCTTTCGTCTTCCCCTCCAAGTTCAGCACTGTGCCCATCACACTGTTGCAAACATTCTTTGCTATGTGCATCATGTGCATCACATCTAGGTAGTGTCTGATCAACAACTTACTCTAGTATGGGAGTTCCCAGAATATGCTCATATGTGTCCAGAATTTGTACCTATCGGGTCTTTCAGGTATTGCCGCCACAATATTGGGATGATTGCTGAGCTGCCCAAAATCGTACTCATTAAGCACTGCTAAAATTTCTTCCCCCGTTCATCTTCTGGAAGGCACACCGTTTTCTACGGTCCCATCAAATGCATGTGCATCAAACCGTCATTCGTGATTATATGGAAGGAGAGTACGGTGACCCAATTTGCATATCTTGTTGCAATGACTGCTGCTCCCCTCATCACTAAAGCACTCTTGACAAGCCTTGTATCCCCTAACAACGTTGCCCGAAAATATCCCACAGGCAGGAAAATCACTGATGGTACCAACAACCATGACATGCATCTGGAACATCTCGTGCATATACTTGCCATAAGTGGGATGACCAACGTCCCACAAAAACTTAAGCTCTTCAATCAAAGGTCTCAAATACACATCGAGACACTTCCCTAAATAACCGGGCCCCGGAATCAACAAACTCAACATATTGTATTCCTTCTTCATGCACATCCATGGAGGAAGGTTGTACGGTACCAGAATCACCAGCCATACCGAGTCTCACATTTCGGACCTCTGACGCAAAATGAGGAAACTCTTTGTCTATATGCTTCCAAGCCTCCCCATCAGCAGGGTATATAAAGGTATCTTCGTCATGCAATTCTCTATCAGCGTGCCATCTCATAGCTTCGGTCGTGTGTGAAGACATGTACAACCGCTCCAGCCTATCCCTCAACGGGAAATACCGAAGTACCTTCATAGGTTTCCTCTTGCCTGCAGGAGTCAGCTTATACCTGTCAGTGTGACATACCGGACATGCATCAAGGCCACCAAGGTCATTCCCTTTTGGATCTTTACCCTAGAAGAAAACGCAGTCATATCTGCATGCATAGATCTTGATGTAGGAAAGCCAAGATCTTTCAGGATACATCGGACCTTTGATAGGAGCATAAAATGCGACATTCTTAATGTGTTATTACCTCCATTTGTACTTTGATTATCTCTTATTGTCGTAGAATAGAGTCATAATGTAGAGTCGAAAGTTTTTGGTGGAGTTATGTGTAAAATGTGTTAAACATAGAGGAATGATGTAGAAAATTGTCAAAAACCGATTTGTGGAGCCTTAGAGATGTTCTTATGATTCTGTAAAGCTTTTACATTGTCACAAATTGATTTAACTTCTCTGATATTTAGGTGATATGTAGAAGAGTTATGGCAAAAAGAATCAGGAGAATTGAAGTTATGCTTGAATCATTGCCGAGAGAAGTGTTCCTGATGGACCTAGGGAAGCAAAGCAGCTGATCCATGAAGCCTAGTCCATGAAGGAGAGGTCCAAACCAAGT
>NW_004442415.1:0-1057 GCF_000184155.1 Fragaria vesca subsp. vesca
GATTTCTAATTGATTAATTGTCATGAATTCGTGCATCTAAATTAATCCTTGAGGCTGCCTCGGCCATGGTTGTCCTTAAAGTGCGGTTTCATCTACCATAATAATTTTGGATCGATTCATACGCAAAGTTGTCTTGGTCTCTGTTATTAACTTAGGGCGGATATAATTCTGATAATTTGCATGCTAATAGGATGAGTGACGCCATGCCTTAGATCATGTTTCCGATTGACTTGTGTGCTAAAGTGTTTTCTTGTTTAATCTCTACGGAACGTGTCTTTAAATGAGTTAGCATTCATGTTTAGGATCAAGCGCAAAGATGGTTCTAAATACTTGAGGAGTCTTAAAAATTAGATAACCGCAAAGGCTCAAATTAGAATCGGAATTGGTTAGAGTCTAAGATAATTTGAACGTTGCTGCCCGGCCTTGCATGAAGTTGTTATGTGTTCTTGATGGTTTTTCGTGTTATGTGTTGCATGAGTATGTTGATCACTTGTATATAATAATCATAGGTTTAATTATTAGTATGTTATTTGTTAGAATTAATCAATCTTAAACCCCCAATAATTCGATGTATATATGTGAATACTTCACTACCGGAAGAAAGGCTTTAGCCGACGAAAATAAAAAAATCAGGCCGACGAATTATTTTTTCGTCGGTTAAGATGGACTTTAGCCAACGAAATTTTCCTTCGTCGGCCAATTTAAAATTTCATCGGCTAAGATGCACTTTAGCCGACGAAATTAAAATTTCGTCGTCTGAATAATTTTTTTCGTCGGCTATAGTCTGTGAACTTTAGCCGATGAAAATTTTTTAAAGTTTAGCCAACGAAAAATATAATTTCGTCGGCTAAAGTGCCTTATATTTGCAGATCTTGACAACAACTCATTTAGGAAAAAAAAAAAAACTATACGTAGAACCTTCAAACGCAAAAAAGTCGTGAAATAAGATATGACCAGAATGGTGAAATACGTCTACGGTTAGAAAAATCACGGTATTCCGGTAAAGTCTCGGTGCCGATAGTTGCGGTCAATGCAATTTTACCCTTATTATTCACTA
>NW_004442416.1:0-2433 GCF_000184155.1 Fragaria vesca subsp. vesca
AAAGATGTATTCTTTGTTGTAATTATTTGTGACTTATATATGTTGTACATGCAGACCATCAGGGTGTACCTCGCAATGTTGAAGGAGGAAATGGAAAAGAAGAATGTCTCGGTCGGATTCCTAGACATAGAGGCAGCGGTAAGTAGTCAAACCTAAAATAGCAGCGTGCTGCAGCACCGCGGTCTCCTCCGTTACTTTTTTTCAGTTAACACAATCTTACTACTTGCTTTTATAAATACAGCGCACGGCGGTGGTACATGAACAAAAACTGAAGGAGTTCCTAGCTAGAGGAGGAAAACAGGGGGAATTCAAATGTAATGAATTGGATATAGAGTTTTCTATTATTAATCCTCTGTGGTCCATCTTCAGTAAGGACCGGTTTTCATTCCGGTACATCACGGGGTCAGCCACCACTATACCTTGGTCCTGATTGACAACGAAGCTCGATGCTTCTATCACCTGAACTCAATGTTACCGCCAAGGAAAGATTACTCTGCCGACACCAACAACCACTTTCAGAATGCAAAGGCAGTGGTGAGTTGTAACTGATTTATTAGGGTAAGAAGTTTACTGGGGGGCAGTAAACTTCTTACCCTGTTTTTTTTTTTGTTGCTTGTTCTCTTAGTTTGTTTGAGTTGTAATTTACTTGTGTGTTGGAACCAACAGGTGAAGCACATTATGGTGTTCATCAAACGCGTATATGATTCCACCAAATACCCTCTCAGCCAAGGCTTGGACCCTGAGGAATGGAGGGAAAGCTATGACAAGAAGGACAACCAAGGAATAGTGGTTGACGGTTACTCGATGATGAGTGATGAAGAGAAAAGAACAAGAAGATGGATGTTGGACCAAAACGTTTATCAAGCAAGATACAAGCTGAAGGATATCTTATCCTGCCCGCAGCAAAACAAAACATCGTAAGTACCTTTAAAGAGTTTTATTGGGGTCAGAAATTACTTGTCTGTTTTATTGGGGTGAAAAATTTAGTAACGCTGTTTCTTAATACATTGCAGGTATTGCAGGTCAGACTGTGGACCATTTTTGCTCCACTTTATAGAGAGCCTATGTCATAGGAAAAAACTGACAAAAGATGGCGGTAATGAAATGAGGAGGAAGATCCTGCTAAAGTTCATGGACATCAATATAACAAAAAGTTTAGTGTCACTTTAGATGTAGGATCTTCAAAATGTGAAAATATGTAGTATTTTGGTAGTGTTGCAAGATATGAATGATCTTGAATTTCAGTAAAGGAACTTGTTCTTTTAGTAATTTTGGTATATTCCTTTGATCTTTCTGTCAGTTTCATTTATCTTTGGTTGTCAGTTTCAGTTTTTTTTTTTTGTTTACAGGGTGGTTTTTGGGGGTCAGTAAACTTTGCTTGCTCTGTTCAGGAAAATTACTGACCCCCAATAATTTTCCATACTTGAGAGTTTACTACCCCATTATGTCATTAGAGGATGGTTGAAAGGAATCTAAGTAATAACAATCATCCAGAAACTTTGGTTGCTCTGGTCAGGAAAATTACTGACCCCCAATAATTTTCCACATTTCGAACATATGAGCATAACAAAAACTGGAAGCATTCCAGATAAAAGAAAAGACCTAGAAAAGAGTAAAACAAACATCCAAGTATCAAACTGGAAGAAAATAAAGGATGGCGGATGTGTTGTAAAAATTACTGACCCCTAATAATTTTCCATACTTTACATATATATGAGCATAATTTTCCAATCATTTTCCATACTTGAGAGTTTAATTACTACCCCAATAATATTTTTCACCTTATACATCTGGTTAGGGCCCTAATCCCGTTTGAGAGCATATGACATTGTGATTTCGTTTGTTGTTGGGGCGTTTCAAATTTGCATATGTGAGAAAATTTCGGCAGCATCTCCCTACAGTTCCTCAAGTGCACAAATATCTATACCTAGAATGCACTCGAGGAACAATAATTAAAGGAAGATCTTGTCGAAATATATATACCCACAACCGAAAACGAAACACACCAACAACAAACAGGATCTCAATGTCATATGCTCCCAAACTGTGTAAATATGAGACAATTCGAAAACCATTTTGTTAGACACAGTCGTAACATAATGGTTCTCGAACGGGATTTCTAAGGATAACAATATATATTGATGAATGTATAAGAATATTATAATTCTTAATTACATGATTCATCATTTTATTTTTTATCATATGATGATAATAATACACAAATCGATTTGAATGAAAACAAAAATTTGATAAACATATTATTCACATAATCATTAATCATACATACAAAAGCAAAAGAGATATATATATATATATATATATATATCTTTAAAATTAATACACACAAGTTAGATATATATACAAACATAATACTATATAGTTTTCATGCATATATATATTATACGTACGTACAAACATATTATACACACATAT
>NW_004442417.1:0-2765 GCF_000184155.1 Fragaria vesca subsp. vesca
CCGTGTGCTATATCAAGGGGTTTTTGGGCCGAAATCAAGCGGAACTCGTATTAACTAATCCAATTGAGATTTTCAAGTTCCATCAGTTCGAGAAGTTCTTAGAGACGATGATTTGATAATAGAAAAAGTTTAGTTCAAAAATAATAACATTCAATTTTGATAAAAAAAAACTGTGTGCTATAGTAAGGGGTTTTGGGCCGAAATCAAGCGGACTCGTATACACTAATCCAATCAAGATTTTTGGGTTCTGTCAGTTCGAGACGTTTTTAGAGATAATGATTTGATAATAGAAAAATTTTGGTTCAAAAATAACAACATTTAATTTTGACAAGAAAACGGTGTGTTATATGTTGTCAAATTTTAATAACTTTGCAAGTGCACGAATCGTTTGTAGTATAGCTTATATGCAAATACGAGGTCGTTCCAACTAGGGATGGATAACTAACTTTGAACTCTAACTAATGACCAAATTACTCTAACGACTAACAAGAAAACAATAAGATATTTTTATGATTTTTGTAAACAATAAGAAAAGAATAAAACGAGCAAATAGAGAATATCACACAAGATAGTTGAGAAAGATGTTTTGAAAAGTTGTAAAACAATGATGGATGAATGCTAGGGCTTCTAACTTCACTGTCATAATCCTATTCGAGTTTCTAGTCTTCCGATTATTAACTACTAAACCGGTGTTGAAGAATCCGTCATATAAGCCTTATGGCAGAGTACTTATACGCATAAGTTCTCCAAAGCATGAATACCACCTTATGGTAGAGTATTGTATCCAACTATTCTTAGAAGTATGGCATCTACTCTCTAAGGGTCAATGAAGTTCGATGAGAACAAAACTACTTACACAAACCAATAAAACATGGTATTTATTCTTATCAATCTATAGTTTCTAATCACAAGAAGCATTCAAGATTCAGCATGGGCATCTACCTACTATTGCATCAGATAGCTTAAAACAAAACCCTAAAGGTCGCAAGTCTTTAGTATTTTGAAATAAGCAACAATTCTTATAGAGATTAAAAACTCAACACCAATCCAATAATAAAGTAATCATCCAACTAAAAACATCGAATAGTCATGCTAAGGATCCATTATGACTCTAACAAAAGAATTAGCTACTAAGAGTCATAACAAACACGATGATAACAATGAAAAACATAAAAAGACTAAAAGGGAAAAAGGGATGAAAGGTTGGTGATGATGGCTGTCTCCCAGTATGTCACGTCCCGGAAGCTCCCCCAGTATGTCATGGTTGTCTCTATTTATAAGACTCAATTCCCAATTTGAATAGATATTCCTTGTTCTTCTTGGACTTGGATGATGATGTGGCACTCCAACATTCCCAAAACATGGATTTGGGCCTTAATTATGTCTATGATGCTTCCAAAATCTCCTTTGAATCTTCTATACACCTTCAAACTTCACAACATGAGATTGATGAAAGACTTTGCATATTCTAGTCCATCTTGAGCTGCCTTCATTCAAACTGCTATATCTTTTTCCACAAATATCGAAATCACGAACCGCCAAATTCTTTAGAAACTAGACACTCAGGGCTTTCTCTGCATATGTGGCTCGTTGTCTGATTTGATCTGAGCTGCTCTCAGTAATTCGGCAAAGTTGGCTGATCTGTAGAGATTGACTGCCAGAATCCTGGGATTGCTACCCCTCATTCAATCCTTCCTGCTCCAATTGCTTCTCTTTGATCTTTGAACCTGAAAAACGACAAACTAAGTAAAATTGAACTAAATTACTTGAAAGTACAATACAAATCTAAGGTATAAATGTATAAAAACATAGTATATAATGGATACATCACTATAGCAAGGGTTTTGGGCAGAAATCAAGCGGAACTCGTATTCACTAATCCAATTAAGATTTCGGGTTCCGTCAGTTCGAGAAGTTCTTAGAGATAATGATTTGATAATAGTAAAAGTTTGGTTCAAAAATAACAACATTCAATTTTAACAAAAAAAACTGTGTGCTATAGCAAGGGGTTTTCGGCCGAAATCAAGCGGAACTCGTATACAGTATTTCAAATGAGATTTGTGGGTTCCGTCACTTCGAGAAGTATCTAAAATGATTATTTGATAATAACAAAATTTTGGTTCACAAATGACAACATTCAATTTTTACAAAAAAACCGTGTGCTATAGCAAGGGGTTATGGGCCGAAATCAAGCAGAACTTGTATTCACTAATTCAATTGAGATTTTCGGGTTCCGTCAATCGAGAAGTTCCTTAGAGATAATGATTTGATAATAGTAAAAGTTTGGTTCAAAAATAAGAACATTCAATTTTGACCAGAAAACCGTGAGATATAGCAAGAGGTTTTGGGCCGAAATCAAGCGGAACTCGTATACACTAATCCAATTGAGATTTCAGGTTCCGTCAATTCGACAAGTTCTTAATGGTGATGATTTGATAATATAAAAAGTTTGGTTCAAAAATAAGAACATTCAATTTTGACAAAAAAAACTGTGTCCTAGCAAGGGTTTTTGGGCCGAAATCAAGCGGAACTCGTATACACTAATCCGATAGAGATTTTTGCGTTCTGTCAATTCGAGAAATATGTAAAAATGATGATTTGATAATAGAAAAGTTTGGTTAAAAAATAAGAAAATTCTGTTTTGACCGAAAAAACCGTGTGCTATAGCAGGAGGTTTTGAGACGAAATCAAGCGGAACACGTATACATTAATCCGATAGAGATTTTCTTGTTTCGTCATATCGAGAAGTATTTAAAAATGATGAT
>NW_004442418.1:0-1102 GCF_000184155.1 Fragaria vesca subsp. vesca
CGACGACGGTAAAAATAGTAAATTTTAGCTAGTAAAAGGTAATTTTTATTCGGGTATTATTTTTCGGGGTGTTGAATTTTGGAATTTTGGGTTAAAAGGAGTGTTGGGTCGGCTGGGCCGAGCCCAACCCATTTCTTCTTTCTCTTCTCCCTCTCTCCCGATTCTCTCTCCTCCCACCCGATTTTCTCCTCTCTACACCCAGAAGAATTTCCGGCCGTCCTCCCGCAGCCGTCCGACCTCCGTTCGCCGCCGGACCGGTCCCGTTCGGTCGGTCTCCCTCCCAGATTCCATTCTAGGCCGGTAGCAGCCCCCCTAGCGCCGCCGTGGGAGAGCGGTGCCGCCCGAAAGCAAGGGCTGTCCCGAAGTTCCCTTCGCCGGAACTTCCTCCTCCGGCCACCAATCCGGGCAAGCTTGGTACGGTTTTGTAGCCCTCCTCCCGTGCAACAACCCCTCCAAACAGCTCCCTCCCTCTTGAGCTAGGTAAGGAGAAATTTGAGGTGGAAGTTTTATGGTGTTTAAGTTGTTTTCGTTCGATTAGCCTAGTTAGGCTTGGAATTGGGTGATGTGTTAGTCATGAAAGTTGTAGAGGAGATTGAGAGGAAGATTCTGTTAAAATTTGGTAGCATTTGCAGGTCGCCGGAAAACGGCTGCCGGCCCGCCGCTGGCGGCGCCGCCGCCGGTTAGGAGATTTTTAGGGTTTTAAATGTGGAATATTAAGAGGAGTATATTGGTGTGATTTATGGAATTTTTGGATGAGTTTTGGATAGGTTTGTGAATTTCCGAAGTTTGGTATTTTTGGCGGTTAATTAATGTAGAATCCGGCCGTAGGATTTAAGTCGTATTTTGGGGAGGTTATATTTACGACTGTGGAGTATGATATTTAAGTTCGGATCGTTCCGATGTAAGAATATCGAAGTTAGGCAATAATGAGCGTAATTATGGCTCTCGGGTAATTTTGCCTATTTTGATTAAATATTGGATTATTGGTTGGGAAATTAATATTTTATTTGGAACAGGACGTGAGGAGGCTCGAGCAGACGAGACCCCAGATCGACATCAGGCTTAGGCCTAATTTGTGAGTGGACGTTTATTTTAAATAAAT
>NW_004442419.1:0-1485 GCF_000184155.1 Fragaria vesca subsp. vesca
CTCACTACGCTATCTAACAAAGGCACAGTTGATAGGGTTTAGCTTGCGGTGTCGGCATCACCTACCCAAGGACCTATCTCTTTGTTAATGCTGGATCGTGTCTTTCCATTAGGCCAATCAACTAAGTTGATATCCATCAACGAAGGGTGGTTCGATAGTAGACTCATTATCTCACGTCCTCATGTACACTAGTGTAATACTTGTAGAGATCTCTATATGGATTGGATTTGACATTGAGGCGTCCCCCAACGATAATCACAATTCAGACTTCATGAGACAGATTTGAGTATCACTGATCAATGGATCAGGTTGTGCCAAGCTCGCTTTCTTTCTAGTGCAAGACAATATCGAACCTAAGGGCCTCCCTCCTTTTAGGGAGCCACAAGGCCTTGTGACACCAATTTTGCCACTATATGGTGTCACCATATCACCATCCATGGTGATGGCGTCAAGACCAACACTTTTTGGTCGCGCCATGTCCTTTTGTAGGACATTAATCCTTGCAGACATATTTGCAGCATGTGATCTCGTCACTTTAACACTATAAGCATTTGGGATCAAGATGAGACTTAGTGGGGACAAACTACGACAATTCACGTCGTTCCACTTGAACACTTGTGTTCTTATCTCCCCCTAACGGCGGGAATATTGTCTCATCAAAGTGACAATCCGTAATTTAGCGGTGAATGAGATTGCCTGACAAGGTTCCTACATATGCGGATTATAGGTGGAGGTTCATATCTAACCTAAACTTATTCATCTCAAATGACCCATCATTGTACGCAGTGGCAATGCGATTTGGCACCTAGAAATAACATCTAGCCGAGCTTAAGGATTGGAGATCCGTTTCAATCCTGCCGAGCTCAAGGATTGCAATTTCGTGTCAATCCTGGTACACAGTCACGAGCTGTAGTACAACAAAATTCAATGATGGTGGGTCGTAGATGAATAGTAAAGCTGCATGCAAATATTGCATAGCCCCAAGACGCAATAGAAAGAGTGGTGCGCATCAATAATGTTCGAGCGACAAGCTAAAGTTGCTTGGTCGTAGCCTCGGTGAGACCGTATTGCGTGTGAACATGGGGTACAGGACACTTCAACTTACATCCTGATGAACTTCTTTAAAGAATGGGTAGTGAGCCCGTAGAAGTATAAGCAGTATAAGCAGTAGATAATAGTGTAAACGTGACCAGTGTGTTAACACGTCAACCAACACCATAAAGCATAAAAAGGTGTCTGTAAGTTGGTTGTATCTATCTACATAGTTTGATGTAAGAATAGAATGTTCACTTTTGTGTTATTTAGCGTAGGAGGGTCTCACTCCTTATTTAGCTAAAGAATAGGTTTTCAAAAAGAGCAATGAGCATTGCAGGGGGCCAATGCGACATCGAGGAAAGGCCGGTGCACCTTAATTGCTTGAGGAATTGACCGGACGACCTCCAGGAAGTTGGAGTCGTGTTCGGGTGACGTCAATGTCCCCCGGGT
>NW_004442420.1:0-1101 GCF_000184155.1 Fragaria vesca subsp. vesca
ATGGTTTTGCGGAGTTTCCTTCAACGCTCCTAAATACAACTTCATGTAGGTGCCGCACTCGTGCGCAATATATGCTTCAGCTATACATCCTTCAGGCGCGGATTTATTAGCCACATAATCTTTGTAGTCTCCAAGTTGCTTATAAATCAAGTTGCAAAGTGTTATGATTATTGAACATGTATATTGAGGAATTCAGGTGTAAAAAACGTACATTTCCATGGGATACATCCAAGTGTAGTGTACTGGACTGGTAAGCAACAATTGCTCGGGAAGATGGATCACTAGGTGAGGCATGATGTCAAAAAAATTTGGAGGAAATATCCCCTCAAATTTATACATGATATAAATGATGTCCTCTTGCATTTCCCGGATGTTAGATTTTTTCACTTCCCGTGTGCATAACTTCTGGAAGAATCTTGCCAACGCTACTAACGGCTCCACCACCTGACGGTGAAGGAACGGTCGAATGAAAACAAGGAAGAGACGTTGTAGCAGGATATGACAGTCATGACTCTTCAACCAGTACATCTTATTGTCCCGGAAGTTCACACACCGGGCTATATTTCCTGCATAGCCTGAAGGATACTTCACATGTAATACCCCGGAAATTTGATATTAGTTTCTAATGTTATTTTGGAAATTTTTAAGTAAGAGTTGTATGATTTTGTGGTTTAGTGAGTGGACTGGAAGTAGTCGAGTTTTTATTTCCGTGGAAATGCTTTATTTTGAAGGGTCAAGAGTTGACTTTTTAATCTATTGGGTTTCTCGGAAAACTTTCTTCACGAAAGTTGTAGAGCACGACGATACGAGTTCGTAGACATGTGGCACGTGTAAAATGGATTTCGTATGAGGAAGTTATGGTAAGCGGAAGTTCGTGGCTTTACAGGATTTTCGGGTTAAATAAGGAAAGTGTTAGGGTTTCCATTCATTTTTTCCGGAACCCATTTCCTTCCCTCTTTCTTCTCCCTCGCGCCTCACCCTCACTACCCGAGTTTTCCAGCCGACCCGACCCGGTGTTTCCGGCCAACTCCGGCGGACTCAGACGGCGGCACCGGTCGGAAACTCTTCCTCTCCTCGGCGTGATCCTCCCTGTGTAGGTGG
>NW_004442421.1:0-1109 GCF_000184155.1 Fragaria vesca subsp. vesca
TCCAACTCGCGATCGAGAACAAAATAACATTTGTTATTTTTAGAGTTATAATTTATGAATCTATATCTATATTGAGTAATTTTAAATACACACTTTTAATCTCTTAATACACATCAATTACTTAATACACTACCCATCTAGTTTTTCATTTTAATATTATACTAAATACACATCTAAAACTATCTAAAATACCCTCAATATCTCTAAAACTAATAATAATCTATTATTTAATATAATTATTATATATTTACTATTTCACAACTCTCTTTACGTATTCTCTTTTATTTTCTATTTTTTTATCGGGTTAGAAATTTTTTCTTGATATTTTTCAATTTATAATCAAAAGAGTAATATTATATTCGAACTCCAAATCTTCAATATGACATCAATCGGTCAGAATTTGAAGGAAAAAAAAATATTGAACATACATAATTTTTTCAAAGTTAAGAAACTAGTAGAAATACAATAGCATAAAAACTACTTTTTAGTCTACAAGATAAAAACTAAAGTTGATAAAAAAAAAACCAAATAAATCGGTAAATAATACATGTGATTACGACAATATATAGTCGAAATTCAGGTGATGAATTTTGGAAAAAAGGTTTTTATTTCTTTTCTTTTGATGCGTAGTAATATAATGGAGAAGAGTTAGGTTTTAAGGAAGAGGAAAATTTTTTCTTTTCCCTAATAATTGATGAATTTTTTGTAATTAAACATACCTATAAAATCTGATGTGAAATATGAAATAATAGGGGTATGTATTAAGAGATTCGAGGTGTGTATTTAAAATTTCTCATCTATATTTTGGGGAATCTTTTTTTTTTTTTGAAAACATAAAGGAAATAAGTTGGGGCGGGAGGATGAATTGGTGTCATGGTGTGTCATTGTCGCATTTCTATAAGCTCGATCATTGACATAAAGGGAAAATTTCTATTCCCACAAAAACAAAAAACTCACGTACACCCAAATAATCCAATGACACAAAAACTTTATAGCCCCTTCCAACAAAACTAAAGAAAAAGGCGAAGCCTAGCCTACTGCCTACTAACTAATATCACATCCTTTTATCTTCCGGATCTCAGATTTCTCATATCCACTCTCTCTCTCTC
>NW_004442422.1:0-1345 GCF_000184155.1 Fragaria vesca subsp. vesca
GAGGAGGGAGGAGACCGGGACTGGGAGAGGGAGGGAGGGAACGGGAGGAGGCGGAGACGGGATAGGGAGGGAGGAGGGAGGAGACCGGGACCGGGAGAGGGAGGGAGGGAGGAGGGAGGAGGCGGAGACGGGAGAGGGATAATTAGAAGGGAGGAGGGAGGAGGCTAGGGTTTCGCAGTTAAACCCGAAAACTTTAGCCGACGAAATAATTATTTCGTCGGCTAAAGATACGAATTTCGTCGGCTATACATCAATTCGTCGGCTAAACCTTCTAAATTCGTCAGCTAAAACTTTGAAATTCGTCGGTTAAACTTTATAAATTCGTCGGCTAAACCTTTGAAATTCGTCGGCTAACCTTTGAAATTCGTCGGCTAAAAGTATTTTTATACATTTGGCACATTGTGATTGTGATGATCAAACTTGAGAAAAATAAATCCGACCGTCAGATCTGACCATCATGACAAAATACATGTATGGGAAAAAATTCAACTTGATCCGACAAGAATAAGGGCTCGATCCGGACGGTCAATCTCGTAAGTCAACGCACGGAAAAGGTCGTTCGACCGTCTAAATTACGTATTTTGGCCGGACCTTCAACTAAAAATAGTTTTAAATTGATGACACGCAACAAGTCGTATAAAAATTTTACGCAAAATAACCACCGAATATAGGGCTACTCATAGGTGAAAAGAATGAAAAATTGCATTGACCGCAACTATCGGCATCGAATATTTACCGGAATAGTGTGATTTTTCAACCGTGGATGTATTTCAACATTCTCGTCATATCTTATTTCATGACTTTTTGGCGTTTGAAGGTTTTACGTATAGTTTGTTTTTGAAACGGAACATTTACATAACACTTGGTAAACAAGTTATACAACATTAGTATGCATGTTGTGATTGTGATTATCAAACTTGAGAAACAGAAATCCGACCGTCAGATCTGACCATCACGACAAAATACATGTATGGGAAAAAATTCAACTTGATCCGAAAAGAATAGGGGCTCGATCCAGACGGTCAATCTCATAAGTCAAACCCCTAAACGCACGGAAAAGGTCGTTCGACCGTCTAAATTACGTATTTTGACCAGACCTCCAACTGAAAATAGTTTCAAACCGATGAGACGCAAGAAGTCGTCTAAAAATTTTACGGAAAATAACCACCGAAGATAGGGCTATAGTAGGTAATAGAAAAATTTTAGGGTTTAGCCGACGAATACCCTAACGTATTCGTCGGCTATAGTATGTGATTAAAAAAATTAAAAAATAACTAAAGCCGACGAAATATTAGGTTATTCTCCGGCTAAAAAACTTTATTAGCCGACGAAATATAGTATATTT
>NW_004442423.1:0-1484 GCF_000184155.1 Fragaria vesca subsp. vesca
CTCCACCACCTGACGGGGAAGGAACGGTCGAATGAAAACAGGGAAGAGACGTTGTAGCAGGATATGACAGTCATGACTCTTCAACCCGTACATCTTATTGTCCCGGAAGTTCACACACCGGGCTATATTTCCTGCATAGCCTGAAGGATACTTCACACAACTCATCCACCTGAAAATTAGGTTCTTCTGGTCAGGCTTCACGGTGTAAGGAGCTTGAGGCATTTTTTTCTTCCCTTCTTTCAACCACAGATGTCTTCTTAATTGCATTTTTTTTAGATCAATGCGTGCCTTAGGACCGTCTTTCGTCTTCCCCTCCAAGTTCAACACTGTGCCCACCACACTGTCGCAAACATTCTTTTCTATGTGCATCACATCTAAGTAGTGCCTGATCAACAACTTACTTCGGTATGGGAGTTCCCAGAATATGCTCTTATGTGTTCAGAATTTGTACCTGTCGGGTCTTTCAGGTATTGCCGCCACAATGTTGGGATGATTGCTGAGCTGCCCAAAATCGTACTCATTAAGCACTGCTAAAATTTGTTCCCTCGTCCATCTTCTGGGAGGCACACCGTGTTCTACGGTCCTATCAAATGCCTTTTCATCGAACCGCCATTCGTGATTATATGGAAAGAAAGCACGGTGACCCAATCTGCATATCTTGTTGCAATGACTGCTGCTCCCCTCGTCGCTAAGGCACTCTGGACAAGCCTTGTATCCCCTAACAACGTTGCCCGACAACATCCCACGGGCAGGAAAATCACTGATGGTACCAACAACCATGACATGCATCTAGAACATCTCGTGCGTGTACTTGTCATTAGTGGGATGACCAACGTCCCACAAAAATTTAAGCTCTTCAATCAAATGTCTCAAATACACATCGAGACACTTCCCTGGATAACCGGGCCCCGGAATCAACAAACTCAACATATTGTATTCCTTCTTCATGCACATCCATGGGGGAAGGTTGTACGGTACCAAAATCACCGGCCATACACTGTGTTGAAGACTCATGTTGCCAAAAGGGTTGAACCCGTCGGATGAGAGCCCGAGCCTCACATTCCGGACCTCTGACGCAAAATGAGGAAACTCCCTGTCTATATGCTTCCAAGCCTCCCCGTCAGCAGGGTGTATAAGGGTATCTTCGTCATGCAATTCCCTATCAGCGTGCCATCTCATAGCTTCGGCCGTGTGTGAAGACATGTACAACCGCTCCAACCTATCCCTCAAAGGGAAATACCGAAGTACCTTTACAGGTTTCCTGTTGCCTGCAGGAGTCAGCTTATATCTGTCAGTGTGACATACCGGACATGCGTCAAGGCCACCAAGGTCATTCCCTTCTGGATCTTTACCCCAAAAGAGAACGCAGTCATATCTGCATGCATGGATCTTGATGTAGGAAAGCCCAAGATCTTTCAGGATACATCGGACCTTATGATGAGTGGTAGGAAGACGATGACCGTGAGGCAGCATCGAAGCAGTGT
>NW_004442424.1:0-1127 GCF_000184155.1 Fragaria vesca subsp. vesca
GACTTTGATGTCATCGGCTAGACATTTGATTTTCGTTCCAAGTTATATGTACTAAGGCGTTGTATCGACGTCCTTTGTCTATTTGAGACCTCGATGTACTCACACTAGCAATAATGAATGCCTTGAGAATTTTTTCGAAGTGAAACTATTCTCCTCTTATGGTTCATATTGATTTACAATCAAGATGTACACTTACATCGTCCTTAGAAACATGGCATATTGTGCCGATTTTGGTCCCTTCCTTTGAAGGTGACTCTTGGCACTGCATCCTCAAGGAGGATCGCCCAAGTGTTTCCGGTTAAGTCTTCTACCCTATAGCGGATTTTTCATCATCAATTGTTCAACTAGGCTCATCCAAGCTCAGTGTGATGTCTTAGAATTGTCCGAAATTAAGGAGATAGTGGTTTTAAGTGTGCCTCGCACTACCGACCCTCCACGGACATGCCTGGTCATACTGACTTGGAGTTACCGAAAGCTTTTGATTTTGGATCCCCCTACGCTATTAAACCAATTGCCGTCTTGCAAAAGATGTTAAAGACTTATCAAAGCTGGAAAATTATCATCATGATCGGATCCTCTAGGTCCTCTGAGTTAGTTTATGTTCATGTCAAGGAGCTTTTGCTAACTAGTCATGGAGTTTACGACCTTAGAACGACCGAAAGGACTTGGTTTTGATCATACACACGTCACTTTTGGCTAAGGCAAAAGCCTACACGCCACCTGCAAGCTTCACAGCTTCGCACATGCCAAATCTGCGAAAAACAGCAATCTGTCCTTTCTGGACAGTCAACTTCGTTTGAGCTTTTTGAACAGCTCCGGACGAACCAGACAGTCAGCTTTATATCATTCGAAAGCTCTACGAGTCTAGTTTTCAGAACTTTTCACGGTTCGTCCATATCTATTTTAACGAAGAAGTTATGGCTGTTTTAGTGCGCAAAGGTCATTCTGCGCGGAAATTTTTATGCACTCTCGGGATTGCAGCTTTTCGTAGCTTCTTTCAATCCTTCTAAATGGTTCAAGTAGAACTATTTACTCGCCTATCTACTCCTTGTAATTATGTCTCATAGAGACATTGAGTGCTTCGCAGATAGTGGAACTATCCACAACATTCTAAGGAACCATGTTAA
>NW_004442425.1:0-1369 GCF_000184155.1 Fragaria vesca subsp. vesca
TCTCCCTCTCCCGATCGCCGCCCTCTCCCTCTCACTCTCCCGGTCTCCGCCTCCTCTCCCTCTCCCTCTCCTGGTCTCGGCCTCCGCTCCCTCTCCCTCTCCGCCCGGCCTCCTCCTCCTGCTCCGACCGGCCTCCTCCTCCTCCTCCTCCTCGAGTACGTTTTTGAGCTTTAGTTTTATTTTGTGTTTGCTTTTATTTTCCGGTTAATTGCAATGTTATGGTGTTGTTAGGAAGTGTATATTTGTATTTAGGAAGTGTATATTGTTATTTAATAAGTGTATATTTGTATTTAGTATTTAGGAAATGTATATATTTGTTTTGTATTTTGTGTTTGCTTTGATTTTCCGGTCAATTGCAATGTTGTGGTGTTGTTAGGAAGTGTATATTTTTATTTATGAAGTGTATATTTATGAAGTGTATATGTGTAAAATTTAGGAAGTGAAAATTAGTATTTAGGAAGTGTATATATTTTTTACATTTTTTAAATGAGTTTGCATTTTTTGATTTTGTGGCCTTGATTCAAATTAATATTTTAAATAGGATGAGTGGTAATATTAGATCGACGAAGGGTTCGAAGGGCCAAAGGTCCGTATCGTCTGAGGGAACCTCTAGCAACCCTCAGACGTCATTTCAAGGCCTCATGACAGCTAGATATGCGAGCCTTCTGCAGACGGCGCAGAGGCAGCCGGAGGTGCCCCCTTCATTGAGGCAACGGGGCTTCCCTCATTCCTCGAGGCAGTTGTTTGCTCAGCCTCAGACGGAGATGTCTGCACCCTATATGCCTGAGATACACCGGGCGCCCACTCCAGCTCCTACTTCTTCAGATAGTGGGTCATCTGGGGTACAGATGCCGCCGCCTCACCTATTCCTTCCGCGGATGACACCGGCCATACCTGTAGTCGATGACTCAGGGACGCCGATTTATCCACTGCCCCCGCCAGTGGCTCCATTAGCGGCGTACCGGTTCGTGCCTTTTGATACGCCTCTTATTTCCGCGAGGGTATCATCATCGGAGGCGGAATCCGTCGAGTCCGCCTCCTCGCCCTCAGGTAATGAAAGATGAATGATGTGTTTTCTTATAATTCTCTGATTTTAATAATCAATTTGGTTTATCATGTGATAGGCACCGTCGGAGCGAAGCCGGCAAAAAAGAAGAGAGGCCCCGTCACAGGGAAGGCTCTCGAGAAGATCGTCGGTACCTCAAGGAGGATTGTCATCGGTACTGACGGGGATGGCGACGTAGTATCGGGCGGGAAGTCAAGGACATACTCCGGCCGCGTGGGAGCGCTCATTAGGGATAGAGTCCCTATGTTGTGGTCAGACTGGGGCGAGGTCCCGCAGGAGGTTAAGGACATGATCCACAACGCG
>NW_004442426.1:0-1034 GCF_000184155.1 Fragaria vesca subsp. vesca
TGGACCGGTCTTTCCTCGATGTCGCATTGGCCCCTACAATGCTCATTGCTCGTTTTTGAAAGCCTATTCTTTAGCTAAATAAGGAGTGAGACCCTCCTACGCTAAATAACACAAAAGTGAACATTCTATTCTTACATCAAACTATGTAGATAGATACAACTAACTTGCGGACACCTTTTTATGCTTTATGGTGTTGGTTGAAGTGTTAACACTGGTCACGTGTTACACTATTATCTACTGTTTATGCTGCTTATACTTCTACGGGCTCACTACCCATTCTTTAAAGAAGTTCATCGGGATGTAAGTTGAAGTGTCATGTACCCCATGTTCACACGCAATACGGTCTCACCGAGGCTACGACCAAGCACCACTCTTTCTATTGCGTCTTGGGGCTATGCAATATTTGCATGCAGCTTTACTATTCATCTACGACCCACCATCATTGAATTTTGTTGTACTACAGCTCGTGACTGTGTACCAGGATTGACACGAAATTGCAATCCTTGAGCTCGGTAGGATTGAAACGGATCTTCAATCTTTGAGCTCGGCTAGATGTTATTTCTAGGTGCCAAATCGCATTACCACTGCGTACAATGATGGGTCATTTGAGATGAATAAGTTTAGGTTGGATATGAACCTCCACCTATAATCCGCATATGTAGGAACTTTGTCAGGCGATCTCATTCACCGCTAAATTGCGGATTGTCACTTTGATGAGACAATATTCCCGCCGTTAGGGGGAGATAAGAACACAAGTGTTCAAGTGGAACGACGTGAATTGTCGTGGTTTGTCCCCACTAAGTCTCATCTTGATCCCAAATGCTTATAGTGTTAAAGTGACGAGATCACATGCTGCAAATATGTCTGCAAAGATTGATGTCCTACAAAAGGACATGGCGCGACCAAAAAAACATGGCGCGACCAAAAAGTGTTGGTCTTGACGCCATCACCATGGATGGTGATATGGTGACGCCATATAGTGGCAAAATTGGTGTCACAAGGCCGTGTGGCTCCCTAAAAGGAGGGAGGCCCTT
>NW_004442427.1:0-2282 GCF_000184155.1 Fragaria vesca subsp. vesca
CTTGGCCCTCCTTGGTTTTTTTATTGTTTCCCTACCAGCCAAGTGAGAATTTGGCCGATATGCTCTTTGTAGGGGAGTTCCTAGTCGGCGACGGTTGGACTAAGGAACTAGTATAGGTAAGCACATGTACTTTAGCCCCTACTAACGTCTTACCATCAATAAAGAGAGGAATTATTCAATCATCTGTGTCCCGTGAGATCATTTCAACTTTTTATTCGAGTGCCCGCTCGCTCTTTGAGCTCGCTCCATAATTATATAAAACTGTGTTCTTGCTTGTTGCTAGCATCATATTAATATCGTGTGGTTTCCATTGTTCCTTGCAAGGTGCGCACAAGGCTGACTTGCTACCTTTCAAAGGCTAGCGAGTGCCGCACGGTCCTCTTTGCACCCTCGCAAAGTCGGCCCGTGACACATTGGGTGAATGATCTTCAGGCAACATATATTTTTTCTTTTTTCATTTGGTCTTTTTAAGACAATAGGTATCTGTCGTCTGATATGCTTTAAGCTTTCACTACGTGATATCTTTTAGGCTTTCGACATTTTCAGGCGACATTTGTCTATCATAATGAGCTTGAGCTACATACAAATGATGCATTCTTTTGATTTAAATTGAATGTATTGTACAATTAGTATACAAAATTGTACAATTTATATACAGTTTCAAATAAATTACAACATAAGAAAAGACATAAATCTAATCTCTTCATGTTTCCTCTCCGAGGCTAGATCTGCTGCCCTCAATATTGACCAAACAACAAGCCCCTTTTTTATAAGCCACTTGCCGGAAATTTGCCATGACCTCCTTGTATTCTTCTAAATACCAAGGTATCAACATATAAGCATATATCACCAAAGACAACGAAATCAGCTACAACTCAATTCAAAAACCACAACACAGTAACAACACATCAATTCAAATTGTAATCCTTACCTCCAAATCCGCTCAAAAACTAAACCTGAAACTTTTGCTTGCCCGATTTTCCAATGCATGCAACATAACGATCAAGTCAGTCTTCATAACAACACCCCAAATATCACAAACCAAGCAGCAATCACAAAGACGAATGTTTTACCTTTTGAAGACGAATTTTGAAGAGCGACCAGAGTCCCTGATTAGGAATTTGAGCCTCTGTTCCAATCCCAAACCACGACTGCTGCTCTTAAATCCCTCCAAGGCGCGACTGGGCTTCACCTAAGAGCTACACACTCGTCAAATTTTAGGTTCGGGTTTACTCCCAACACAACAACAACAGCCCTCATAGCATCCCCGGTGTTGGTTTGGTATTTAGAAAGATGAGACGAATTCGAGAAGGGGAAGAACGACGCCGGGAAACCTTGCTAGAGACTCACCGAAAAAACCCGGAAAAACAGAATTGGGGATATCTCCGATTAGGGCACGAGTTAAAGAAACAACAACATAGAAAAGAATAGGGAATTGAGTAGGAGAAAGACCTTACCATCGACCAACCAGACGGTGGCCGGAAACGTCGGAATTCTGAGAAGACAACCGGTTTCCTCCTCCACCGATCTCTCTCATCTATGGCTCTACAAATGATTTAAGAGTTAGGTTAGGTAGAGAAGAGGAAGTCAGATGTTTTGATGCTGGTCTCGCGGTGTGCGGTGGCCGGAGACGGCGGCGTCAGGCAGAGGACGCCATTGACGCAGGCGATGTCGAGAGGAGAGGGAGAGAAGAACGGGTCAACGCCTGTAATGGGTTTTGACTGAAGTCAGCCCCCTCCTTTCCTTTAATACCCAAACCAACAGCCAAGATTGAAAAATTTGGTATTCAAATTTCAAAAAATTTAGAATTGCGCTTTTTTTTTTTCAAGAATTGCGCCTCTTTTCCTTATACATAGATGTCACTCTAACACACTAACATATTAATTTGTCTAGCTACAAAATTAAATGTTGGGGGGAACCAAACTCAATTGTTGAGGGTATTCCCTCCAAAGGTATTTCAGAAACTAAAAATTAACTATAAGACAACACATAAATGTTGTCCTATTAACAAAAAAAATTTGTCTGCAAAATGAAATGGTTTAGAGGGAATCCACTTAAATTTTATTAAGGCTAAGGTTTCGTTTACCTCCAAAGTCAGAAATTACACTATTCCAGTATCAGCCAACACATAAATGTTGTCTTATTAACAAAAAAATTTGTCTGCAAAATCAAATGGTTTGGAGGAATCCACCTAATAAGTTAAAAAGCTAGGGTTTACCTCCAAAGTCAGAAATTACTAAATTTCAATATTAGCTAACACACAAATGTTGTCTTATTAACAT
>NW_004442428.1:0-1382 GCF_000184155.1 Fragaria vesca subsp. vesca
AAATATAGTCTGTTTCGTCGGCTAAACCTTATAAAAATTTAAAAATAACTATAGCCGACGAAATATGCCATAATTCATCGGCTAAACCTTATAAAAAATTTAAAATATTATAGCCGACAAATAAACCTTTAAATATCGTCCGCTAAAGTTGCTGGTTTTTGAAAAAAAAAACTGCAGAAACTTTCGGCCACGTCCAATCACCACCAAAATTTGACAGAATCTTCCTCTCAACATTTCGAACAACTTTCTAGAAGAAGTCGAAGCCCAATTCTAAGCCTAAACAGGTCAATTAAATCAAAATATAAAAATCCTCAATTTTAAACTCTAAAAACTTCAAATCTTCGATTCTCCTCACACACACCGAATCGAGCTACCAAATTCTAAGGGAATGTAGTACTAATCAAACTCAACTTATCCATATATAGAACTCATCAAATGGTGACCTGAGGAAGGAGAAATTCGATCGACACCGAATCCAAACCGGCGGAGTTTTGGAGCTCGATTTATCTCTCACGGCGACGCCACTCGATGCACCACCTATCCAGCAATGAAGTAGAGATGACGGCGAAGCTTTTGGGACAAGTGTGGCGGTCTCCGGTGGCTTGACGGCGGAGCTAGGCCGAGAAGAAAATCTAGCAGGCGAAATAGACTTCTTACCATCCACCTTCGGTAAAACTCCTATATAAAGAACTTTAGCCGACGAAAATAATATAAAGAACTTTAGCCGACGAAATTCTTTATTTTCGTCGGCTAAACTCTTTTGAAAATTTTGGTTGACCGCCAAAAAATTTTGGTTGAAAATTTTTCGACTTTAGCCGACGACTTTTCATATATTTTCGTCGGCTAAAGTCCTTTGAAAATTTTCCTCCAAATTTGGTTTACCGCCCAAAAATTTTTGACCTTAGCCGACGACTTTTTTAATATCTCGTCGGCTAAAGTCTATAAATTCACGAAAACGCTCATATCTCCCTCTATATTACGTAGTTTGGTCAAACCTTCCACACGAAAAATTTTCACATAGATGAGATGCAACCGCCTATATAAAAATTTTGAGACATTTGCCTTCCGACGATAGGGCTCCCCATAAGGAATAATAACGGTAAATAGGGTTGACCGCTACTATCGGCACCGAGACTTTACTCAATTTACGTGATTTTTGAACCATAGCCGTATTTCACCATTCTGAACACATCTTATTTCACGAGATTTTTGATAATTTTTGCTTCCTATATAGAGTTGGTTCACAAAGTTGTATAACCTACTAAATAAGTTATACAACATTAGTAGACACGTTGTGATTCCGATGACTAAAATTCACAAACCAAAATTCGACCGTCAGATATGATCATTATGACGAAATATGTCTATAGGTAAAAATTCAA
>NW_004442429.1:0-1114 GCF_000184155.1 Fragaria vesca subsp. vesca
AAGATTGTCAAAAATTAAAATGACGTCAAAATGCTCCATGACATTAATTGTTCATTCATGAACCATAGCATGCATATTATTTAAACCAAAAGTCCACTCACAAATTTGGCCTAAGCCTGATGTCGATCTGGGGCCTCGTTTGCTCGAGCCTCCTCACGTCCTGTTCCAAATATAATATTAATTTCCCAACCAATAATCCAATATTAAATCAAAATAGGCAAAATTACCCGAGAGCCATAAATACGCTCATCATTGCCTAACTTCGATATTCTTAAACCGGAATGATCCGAACTTAAATATCATACTCAACAGTCGTAAATACAACTTCTCCAAAATACGACTTAAATCCTACGGCTGGATTCTACATTAATTAACCGCCAAAAATACCAAACTTCGGAAATTCACAAACCTATCCAAATCTTATCCAAAAATTCCATAAATCACCTCAATATGCTCCTCTTAATATTCCACACTTAAAACCCTAAAAATCTCCTAACCGGCGGCGGCTCCGCCGGCAGCGGCGGCCGGAGGCCAATTCCGGCAACCTCCAAAACCTATGAAATTTTGACAGAATAATCCTCTCATCATGCTCTACAACTTTCCTAACTAGCACAAACACCAATTCCAAGCCTAACTAGGGCAATCGACTAAAAACATCAAAAACACCATAAAACTTCCACCTCAAATTTCTCCTTACCTAGCTCAAGAGGGAGTGAGTCCTTTTAGGGCAAGACTGCTGGATTGGAGGGCTACAAAACCGTACCAAGCTTCTCGGCGTTTCCGACGGGTTTTCTCCTCTTCCGGCGGGTTAGAGGCTCGGGAGCTAGGCCGGGGAGGGAGAGGAGGAGATGGGGGTCCGAACTGGGGTGGAGCGGCGGCCGGTGGCTGGCCTGACGGCGGCAGACGGTGGCTGGACGATCCGGCGGAGAAGGGCGCGGGAGAGCTCGGGGAAAAGAGGGAAGGGAGAAAGAGAGAAGAAAAAAAGAAATGGGTCTCCCCCCTAAACCGGTCCACCCTCTCTTAAGCCCATCTACAAAAAAATAAAACAACCCCGAAAAATAATACCCGAAATAAAAAATTACCTTTTACTAGACTAAAATTTACCTATTTTTAC
>NW_004442430.1:0-1043 GCF_000184155.1 Fragaria vesca subsp. vesca
GTCAACTTCAACGGACTCTCCAGGACAGCTCACAATGAATCAGAAAACATGCCAGATATGGATAGAAAGCTACGGGAGTCTAGTTTCCAAATCAATTGGAATCACCTCAATATCTATTTTCTAGAAGGAGTTATGACGTAATCATCAGACGAAGGTCAATCTGCCGAAATTGAGAAGAACTAGGAAACCTAAACCAACTTGGTTTAGGCTTTGTGGCTGACTTCTCTAGGGTTTTTCCTCTATATAAAGCATGACTTCAAGGACAGAAAATCATCATCTCTACTCTTGCAATTACATAGCCGAAACTCTACCAAACCCTATACAGAAAATTACTTAGCCGATTCATCCACCACAAACCATAAGAATCATTTCATCCTTCCACCGATTTTCCCCACACTTGCCGAATCTTTCAAGGTTGTAAAAGTGTGATTTTCTCATGGCTTCTTGTATTATTTTCTGTATAGTTTCAAACTCTATTGTAATATACTTTTCGATTTTGGTTTTATTTATCAAACATGGTTTTTGGATTTCTTTGTGATCTTTGATTGTTCTATGTTTTGATTTGTAACTTCTTGAATATATGATGATTTCGTGATTTAGGTTTTGGGACAGTAGCATGTTCTTATGTGTTTTTGATTTCTAATTGATTAATTGTCATGAATTCGTGCATCTAAATCAATCCTTGAGGCTGTCATGGCCATGGTTGTCCTTAAGGTGCGGTTTCATCTACCATAATAATTTTGGATCAATTCATACGCAAAGTTGTCTTGGTCTCTGTTATTAACTTAGGGTGGATATAATTCTGATAATTTGCATGCTAATAGGATGAGTGACACCATGCCTTAGATCATGTTTCCGATTGACTCGTGTGCTAAAGTGTTTTCTTGTTTAATCTCTACGCAACGTGTCTTTAAATGAGTTAGCATTCATGTTTAGGATCAAGCGCAAAGATGGTTCTAAATACTTGAGGAGTCTTAACAATTAGATAACCGCAAAGGCTCTAATTAGAATCGGAATTGGTTAGAGTCTAGGATAATTTGAAC
>NW_004442431.1:0-1025 GCF_000184155.1 Fragaria vesca subsp. vesca
AAGGGGCTAGTAAAACAGACATTGAGAGATACAGTAAGACTGCTTATGCAACTCTATTGTAATTTTACTTTAGCTTCTTAAGTTGGGTTCTGCTACTACCAAATTCTTTTCGCATTAATCTGCTACTACACTGAAAAACAATAAAAAGCTACTGCTACAAAATAAATCATAGTTGTTATTTGTTCAAAAATAAACTATTATTTTTTCTGAGAACCCTATATTTATTAGAAAAACACTACACTGCAGGTTGATAATGTAGTTGGTGACGATGACTTTGAGAACCCTCCACCGAAGAATGGTGCTACTACGCATGATGAGGTGGGAAAGAAGAAAGCAGCGAGGAAGAACTTGAAGAAGGGTGCTACTGCACAAGTTGAAGAGGGTGTTTCTGTGGTGGCTGAGAAGGGTGGTCCTGCAGAATCAGAAGAAGCTGCTCCTATGGTGACTAAGAAGGGTGCTACTGCACAAGCCGAAGAGGGTGCTTCTGTGGTGGCTGAGAGGGGTGGTCCTACAGAATCTGAAGAGGATGCTCATGTGGTGTCTAAGAAGGGAGATGGTGCGCAAACCAAAGAGGGTGCTAGTGTACAACTTGAAGAAGGTGCTACTGCACAAGCCGAAAAGGGTACTCCTGTGGTGGCTGAGAAGGGTGCTATTGTACAAGCCGTAGAGGGTTCTAGTGGACAAGCCGAAGAGGGTGCTACTTCAGAAGCCGAAGAGGATACTCGTGAAGGCCTTGAATCATTTGACATGACATTACATGGTTGGGTAAGTATAAAAGTTAGATTACACTTACAGTAAATATGAGTGGAATTAAACTTGACTCATTTATTTGTCCTTTTTTTTTGTCAGCTGGAAGGGAATGAAAAAGTTGCTGCTGTGGACGATGAAGGTGAAACATATGAAGAAGCAACAGCAAACACGGAAGAGATTTTGAAGAAGTTTTTCAATAAAGATAAGGATGCAGATCAAGGAGGAAGGACATAGAAGAGTTTGCGAGTGAGAAAATGTATGATCCGGAGGACTTC
>NW_004442432.1:0-1691 GCF_000184155.1 Fragaria vesca subsp. vesca
CTCCTCTTCATCTAGATTAATGACAGGAACTGCTACCTGTGGAGAGAATCATATATAACTTGTTAAACGGAGAGTTACATAACCCTAAATAGTTTCACTGATAAACCAGTAATTCATTCATAAAGGCAGCAGTTGAGAAAAGAACCATATGTTAAGCTACCCCTGAAACTATCCATGTAACTACAGGTTGGCAGTTACCTGTGGAGATACTATCATCTGGTATTTTGCAGGTTCTCGTTCCATCATCGTAAGGTCAATGATTTGAGGGCTAGAGGGAGTATTGAAATTCTTCTCTGGTATGGTTATTATTCCAGTCACCAATGGGCTATTCCAAGATACCCAGGGAGAGATTCCCAAATCAAAAGAAGGCATCTCTGTCACCGGTGTTTTCGGCGACCAACGCGCTTCTTCCACAACCGTCCTCCTTGGTGGTGACTCTGATGGTTGCTCACTGTAAGCTGCATAGTAGAAAATAAATAATGTTACTTACCAGCCACTTCATGTCAGTTACATGGATAGTTACATAGACATGCATAGTTACATCCGTAGTTACATGCATGGATACATAGATACATCTATAGTTACATACACAGTTACATCTTATGATTTTTGAAAACATTCACAATATAAAAAACATTCTTTGAACATGAACCACAATTCATTCTCAAGAAGAATTTTTAAAATCATACATGTATATGTTTTTGTGCAAATATCTTATTTGAAAACTCTAAACAATTTATTTCAAGTTCAATTCTTGAGAATTACCCTTCGTTTCATCGTCTGCTTTCTTCTTCTTTTTAAGCTCTTCCTCAACCCGTTCTAATTCTTCAACATATAAGTCTTCTGAATTTTGGGTTGGAATCTGAGGCTCACTCATCTCTTTTTTATGAGCGCTTGCAACTTTCTCTATTGCCTCTTCCTTCTCTTTATCATCCTCATCGGCCATGTTCTTTTTTAGCTCTCTCTCAACCTCTTCTAATGCTTGAAGATCTAATTCTTCATAATTTTGTATTGGAAGCTGAGCTATGTTCGCTGCTACCTCACTCTTATCTTCAGCATTGGCATCTTTCTCCTCCTTCTCCATTTTATCAGCTGCTTCATCTTCCTTGCCAGTTCCTTCAGGATCCTTATCCGCTTCCTTATCATCATCTTTTTCAGCTGCCTTATCAGCTTCCTTGTCCTTCAGATCTTCATTGTTTTTTCCTCCCTTGTTTGCTCCTCCTTCAGGATCCTGATCATCTTCATTGCTTTCCAGAGCTCTCTCATCTTGAGAGTTTGGTGCTAATGCCGCCACCAAAGCTTGCAACTTCTTCAGTTCTTCATTGAGTTTTTCATTCTGCAACTTTGTTTCATTGTTAATTAACCTCTCAATCATCAAATCATGTACTACATTTTCCATCTTCTCCTGTAGTTTTGTCTGCCTTGATTCATAGTCCTCTGCCATGTTTCTCATTTCCTCTTTCAAGCTTTCAGTTTGACAGTGCAGCCTTTTGTTCTCCTCTGTTAGCCGTCTCATTTCAACCTCCTTTGCTTTTTGGCTTTGACCGGATATTAGAGAGGATGGTGGCCTTTCTCCTTCCTCTGCTGCCTGCCATGTTTCTTCTTTATCCATCAGTTTCTTCTGCACTGTTTCTTCTTCTTCTGCTTCAGATTCACAATCTGTTTCTTCTGGATCAGACATGATTCCAGCG
>NW_004442433.1:0-1436 GCF_000184155.1 Fragaria vesca subsp. vesca
GACATGTTTCCTTATGAGAGCGGTGTATGCGCTCAAGGACAGTATATGCCTGACCCGTGCAGCCCTTCCTAGAGCTGTTAACACTGCTGGTATTGAAAAGTACAACAAACTGCTTGCTTTCCAACAGACCCCTGTGTACCCCGGTTGTCAGAAGACCGTTCTTGAAAGTGTGATGGACGTAATGAAGATTAAAGTTGAGACAAAATCGACCGTGAAAGCTGTTGATGATTATCTACAGTACACTGCTTCGATGCTGCCCCACGGTCATCGTCTTCCTACCACTCATCGTAAGGTCCGATGTATCCTGAAAGATCTTGGGCTTTCCTACATTAAGATCCATGCATGCAGATATGACTGCGTTCTCTTCTGGGGTAAAGATCCAGAAGGGAATGACCTTGGTGGGCTTGACGCATGTCCGGTATGTCACACTGACAGGTATAAGCTGACTCCTGCAGGCAATAGGAACCTGTGAAGGTACTTCGGTATTTCCCGTTGAGGGATAGGCTTGAGCGGTTGTACATGTCTTCACACACGGCCCAAGCTATGAGATGGCACGTTGATAGGGAATTGCATGACAAAGATACCCTTATACACCCTGCTGACGGGGAGGCTTGGAAGCATATAGACAGGGAGTTTCCTCATTTTGCGTCAAAGGTCCGAAATGTGAGGCTCGGGCTCTCATCCGACGGGTTCAACCCTTTTGGCAACATGAGTCTTCAATACAGTGTATGGCCGGTGATTTTGGTACCGTACAACCTTCCTCCATGGATGTGCATGAAGAAGGAATACAATATGTTGAGTTTGTTGATTTCGGGGCCCGGTTATCCAGGGAAGTGTCTCGATGTGTATTTGAGACCTTAGATTGAAGAGCTTCAGTTTTTGTGGGAAGTTGGTCATCCCACTTATGACAAGTACATGCACGAGATGTTCCAGATGCATGTCATGGTTGTTGGTACCATCAGTGATTTTCCTGCCCGTGGGATGTTGTCGGGCAACGTTGTTAGGGGATACAAGGCTTGTCCAGAGTGCCTTAGCGATGAGGGGAGCAGCAGTCATTGCAACAAGATATGCAGATTGGGTCACCGTGCTTTCCTTCCATATAATCATGAATGACGGTTTGATGACAAGGCATTTGATGGGACCGTAGAACACGGTGTGCCTCCCAGAAGATGGACGGGAGAAGAAATTTTAGCAGTGCTTAATGAGTACGATTTTGGGCAGCTCAGCAATCATCCCAATATTGTGGCGGCAATACCTAGAAGACCCGACAGGTACAAATTCTGGACACATAAGAGCATATTCTGGGAACTCCCATACTGGAGTAAGTTGTTGATCAGGCACTACTTAGATGTGATGCACATAGAAAAGAATGTTTGCGACAGTGTGGTGGGCACAGTGCTGAACTTGGAGGGGAAGACAAAAGACGGTCCTAAGAC
>NW_004442434.1:0-1073 GCF_000184155.1 Fragaria vesca subsp. vesca
GAAACCCCCCCCCCCCTACATCACCATTCAATATTTATTGACCCACTATTGGCCAAACCACTTGGGCACTAGGTCCAATGTGAGTAGGATCACTTAGCCATGTTTCATAATTGGAAAAACGAGCACCGTGGAAATACATCCCACTCAGTCAAAGAAAGATGATGGAGAGTTGACCGAAATGGGCACTAAATACTTTTCGAGAGATCTCCTCCAAATCACTAGTATGGCTATCGAAATCATGAGCATCAGCGGTTAGGTTCCAGATCCAAGTGGTAGTATCAGGCCCCTTAGCTATTGTTCTTGAGAAATGACCAGGTCTGGCCCATTCCTCAAAAGAATTTTTTACGGGATCCCTATCGACCAAAATTTTAACTTCTGGTTCCGGCGAACGAATAATCATTGAGTCCTCCTCTTTCTGGACAACACATACAAAGAGACCCGCCAATAAATAGTAATAAATAGTTAAGTAATTAGTGAACCTATGAGAGATATTTAGACTTAGTTTTTTTCTCTTCACATCTCCCATCTATCTATTTTCTTTAGTTATTCACTAGAGCAATTATGATCTGGAAGTCGATCCGGGGCAAGTGTTCGGATCTATTATGACATAGCCATGAGGCGCTTAACGGACCTTTTTAATTTTATAAATCCCCTTTCTTGGCTTTGAATAGACTCAAAAACAATTTTTTGTGCAATCTAAATCTAGTGTAGTCATATCTCAATTATACGTTACTAAACTAAGCTACTTTACTGAACTACTTTATACTTTATGTCTTCTATGCATATAACATATTAATATGACTCTATTCCGCACTCTATGCAAAATTTGGCGAGAAGTGATTAATAAACTAAGAGACATCTCCATATTTATATTATATTTAGTTTAGTTATTTGAAGGTTTTTTATTAGTTTTAAAAGCGGAAACGAAAAAGATTCCTACTTATATATTGATCTGTATATCGTTTATTCCTACGAAATACTAGATGAAATAGAACGATCTTAGAAGGGATATAATGAAATTCTTTGATTGGTTCTTTCCTAGAAAAAATAGATCCGTTTTAGTTATTTAACCG
>NW_004442435.1:0-1211 GCF_000184155.1 Fragaria vesca subsp. vesca
CTCAATTATACGTTACTAAACTAAGCTACTTTACTGAACTACTTTATACTTTATGTCTTCTATGCATATAACATATTAATATGACTCTATTCCGCACTCTATGCAAAATTTGGCGAGAAGTGATTAATAAACTAAGAGACATCTCCATATTTATATTATATTTAGTTTAGTTATTTGAAGGTTTTTTATTAGTTTTAAAAGCGGAAACGAAAAAGATTCCCTACTTTATATATTGATCTGTATATCGTTTATTCCTACGAAATACTAGATGAAATAGAACGATCTTAGAAGGGATATAATGAAATTCTTTGATTGGTTCTTTCCAGAAAAATGATCCGTTTTAGTTATTTAACCGATAGGGACAACAAATAATTAATTCTAACAAATATAATGACACGACCCACCCCGAATTTCACCCTGAAACCCAGAGTAAGTCGTGCGGGGACCACCTCCAAGGAAAATTTACTGAAAAGATTAAGAAAATCTCCTTGCAGATGGACAACCCTAACTCGAAAATTTCATATTACACTCTTAATTTAACACTTCTGAACATCACAATAATATACAAAAATTCTAAAGTATTCAGAGCTACTAAACACAAGCGGAAGCAAGAAAAACACGAGTAGGTTGAACAGGTAACCTATTGGCGAAAACTGGCAGAAATGCGGGTGACTATGCCTCGTCTCCTACTAGATCCAACCCGAACTCTGCAGACTGGGCAATTTAAAACGAATGGCCCAGGGGAAAACATTTAATAACGTTAGAGTGAGTGGACAAAAATAAAATAATAAATAAAATATTTATGTTTCCCCAAATTAATTTCTAAGGAAAAATCGAAGAGAGAGTTGGTGCGGCGGCCGGTGGGTGGCCGGACGGCGGCAGTCGACGGCTGGAAGTCCGGCGGGAAGAGAGAGCTCGGGGAGAGGAAAAGAAAAGAGGAAAAAAAAGAGAAAGGGAGGAAGAAAAAAAAATGGGTTGGGCCTCCACCAGTCCAACCTATCAACCCAATTCCAAAAAAATGAAACACCCCGAAAAATAATACCCGAATAAAAATTACCTTTTACTAGCTAAAATTTACTATTTTTACCGTCGTCGTATTTTCCCCATACGAATAATCCTCCGCACATAATCGTCCCCGAAACCCCTTTAGGGACCAATAAAACTATTTACACAATGACGGAGACGGTAAAATTCTTATTATAATCAGGCTA
>NW_004442436.1:0-1127 GCF_000184155.1 Fragaria vesca subsp. vesca
TTTATGGTGTTGGTTGAAGTGTTAGCACACTGGTCACGTGTTACACTATTATCTACTGCTTATGCTGCTTATACTTTTACGGACTCACTACCCATTCTTTAAAGAAGTTCATCGGGATGTAAGTTGAAGTGTCCTGTACCCCATGTTCACACGCAATACGGTCTCATCGAGGCTACGACCATGCAACTTTAGCTTGTTGCTTGAACATTATTGATGCGCACCACTCTTTCTATTGCGTCTTGAGGCTATGCAATATTTGCATGCAGCTTTACTATTCATCTACGACCCACCATCATTGAATTTTGTTGTACTACAGCTCGTGACTGTGTACTAGGATTGACACGAAATTGCAATCCTTGAGCTCGGCAGGATTGAAACGGATCTCCAATCCTTGAGCTCGGCTAGATGTTATTTCTAGGTGCCAAATCGCATTGCCACTGCGTACAATGATGAGTCATTTGAGATGAATAAGTTTAGGTTGGATATTAACCTCCACCTATAATTCGCATATGTAGGAACCTTGTCAGGCGATCTCATTCACCGCTAAATTGCGGATTGTCACTTTGATGAGACAATATTCCCGCCGTTAGGGGGAGATAAGAACACAAGTGTTCAAGTGGAACGACGTGAATTGTCGTGGTTTGTCCCCACTAAGTCTCATCTTGATCCCAAATGCTTATAGTGTTAAAGTGACAAGATCACATGCTGCAAATATGTCTGCAAGGATTGATGTCCTACAAAAGGACATGGCGCGACCAAAAAGTGTTGGTCTTGACGCCATCACCATGGATGGTGATATGGTGACGCCATATAGTGGCAAAATTGGTGTCACAAGGCCGTGTGGCTCCCCAAAAGGAGGGAGGCCCTTAGGTTCGATATATTCTCGCACTAGGAAGAAAGCGAGATTGGCACAACCTGATCCATTGATCAATGATACTCAAATCCGTCTCATGAAGTCTGAATTGTGATTATCGTTGGGGGACGCCTCAATGTTAAATCCAATCCATATAGAGATCTCTACAAGTATTACACTAGTGTACATGAGGACGTGAGATAATGAGTCTACTATCGAACCACCCTTCGTTGATGGATATCAACTTAGTTGATTGGCCTAATGGAAAGATGCG
>NW_004442437.1:0-1230 GCF_000184155.1 Fragaria vesca subsp. vesca
CCTAAGTAGCACGTAGTGTCTATAGAGTGATGATCCGACCGCGGCGGATTCATTGGCATTTTATGCTTTTGATGCTATGTGTTATTTGGTATATGTGATTATTGTGTTAGTCTTGTTTATGGACTACTAAATTTCTTCTTTCTCAGGTACTATGCCTCCTAGGCGCCCACGGCAACCCCGTGTGGCTACTTCGACCAATGCCGATGAGGGCAATGAGGTCAGGGGACTGGTTGATGATATTGGGAATATGCTAAGGGATGTCATGGATCGAGCTCCACAACCTCATACAGTGAAGAGGAGAGAAGTTTATGAGGCTGGAGCAAGAGAGTTCAAGGGTGCCAAGGGACCCCTTGATGCTTATACTTGGGTGGACAAAATGGAAAAGGCTTTTGCGAGCACAGATTTGCTAGAAGAAAGGAAGGTGAAGATGGCAGTAACTTTCCTGGATGATTCAGCACATCACTGGTGGTCGCTCGCTAGCAGGAATGTTGAGGATGCGCTGAATATGTCGTGGGAGCAGTTTAAGACGCTTTTCTTGGGGCAATATTTCAGTCCTGCCCACCGCAGCAGAATTTAGTCGGATTTCCTGAATATGAAGAAGAAGGATGATGAGGGTGTTATAGAGTTCCAGGAGAGATTCACTTCTCTGAGCTATCATGTGTCATATCTGGTTCCTAATGAGAGGACCAGGATGGAGATGTTCATTGGGGCACTTCGTGGAGTGTTTGCAGATAAGATGACGGGTGTTTATTACCCGACTTTCTCTGACGCTGTTCATGCAGCCATGGCCATTGAGTCTATGGGGATTTATAGTGCTCGGCCACGAGATTTCGGTGGCCCCAGTCAGGGTCCATCCAAGAAAGCTGCTTCATCATCCGCTTCAGGTTCATCAGCTGGTAGTGGCAGTAATGGGGGATCAGGTTCTAATTCTCGGTTCAGGGTTAGAGGACGTCACAGGAGACCTGCTAGGAGCCAGTTGGGTAGGCAGCAGTCTGGGCAGTATGGTTCGGGTGGCAGTTTCCATGGTGGGTCATCCGGTAGCCAGACTTTTTCATATGGGCAGCAGCAGCCGTTTTCTGGGTGCTTTGAGTGTGGTGGTCAGGACCACTTCAGGAGAGATTGCCCATTGTTGGCTCAGAGGACCACTCCCACCCCTACTCAGCCTGTTGGTCAGTCCTCAGCTGGAGGCTCTAGTAGTGGTGCCCAGGGCAGTGCTTTGGTCAGAGGTGG
>NW_004442438.1:0-1087 GCF_000184155.1 Fragaria vesca subsp. vesca
CTTCCTGCTATAGTATATAGAATTGGGGGATCGGCAAATATTTTGCACTTTTCTTTTCTGCAGTTAAAATTCTCTTTTTTGAAAATAAAATAAAATAAAAAATATTTGATACCTATGCGGGGTTAACGACATGGGCATGTAATCATCGTTGTAATCCACCTCTATTTAGAAAGGATTTCAAATGAGTAGACCAATTCTCATTCTTTTTTTTACTTTTACACGTTACCAGCACTTTGGTTCCTTTGAGACAAAAGAAAAAAAACATGAAACCCTAATTTTTCTTTCAACCTAGCGTCGGTGGGCAGCGACCAAAGTGCAACCGACGCACACCCAGGCCCCAGCACCATCGAAGCCTCCAACCATTGCTATCCTCCCACAAGCACCCATACTAGTGCCGACAACCCCCTCCGCTCAGCACATCGCACGTATTCCAGCAAGGCTACGCTCTGACCCAGCCTTGACACACATCGGCCCCCACCAAGCTCTGCAACCGAAGCCGCCACTGCACGCTTACAAATCTAATTCGATCCGGCAGTGCTAACTACTACCCCATGCTAACCCCCTGCTTTCTCTCCCACCGGCAGCGACCACCTCGGCTCATGTTGCGGACATCTTCACATGTGGAAAGGATTAAACCACATGTTTTGACCCCCAGGCTAACAAGCCTAGATGCCGAGATTTCACATCTCATGCGCTCAAATTCTTTGACGCGCCACATCGACAAAAGCCTTCAATGGCAATCTGTGCAAAAAGTAATGACCATAAAGTACTGTGGAATGCACTCATGGAGCGTTTCTCGAAACGTTCATATAACTCTCCTTGTTGAGTTATTAGTCAAGTGGATTGCTTACCACCTTAATTGACTACATATTGTCGATGATCTTTTGTGGCATCATGATCCATAATCTTTAGCGGATTCGATAATCATCAAGTTCTCTAGGTCCTCCAAGTTGGTGTGGAATTACCAACGAGACTTGATTTTGATCATACAAACAGGAATTGTATATACGCTAATGTGATAAACTTATTTGGGATTATCCCCTAATGTGGGGACAACAATATGGGTCATGGCAACGGCAGAAAATGT
>NW_004442439.1:0-1054 GCF_000184155.1 Fragaria vesca subsp. vesca
ATTTTAGAGTTGGGTTTTAAGTGATGGTGTTGGACCGGTTGGGGAAAAGCCCAAATCCTTTCTCTTCTCTCTCTTCCCTCCCGATTCTCTCTCCCTCTCCCTCCGCCGGATTTTCTTCCAGGCCGTTCGCCGCCGTCCGGTCGCCTCTGACCGCCGGGCCGGTCCCAAACGGACGGCCATCGACCCAGCCTTCTTCCTGGACCGGTGAAAGGATCCCTAGCGCCGCCGTGAGAGAGCATTGCCGCTCAAGAGGTTCGACTGCCTAGAACTTCCGGTCATCGGAACTCCCTCCTCCGGCCACCAAAACCGGCGATCCTTGGCTCGTTTTGTAGCCCTCCTCCCGTGCAGCAACCCCTCCAAACAGCTCACCCTCTCTTGAGCTAGGTAAGGAGAAATGTGAAGTTGAAATTCTAGAGCGTTTTTGATGTTTTTAGTCGGTTACCCTAGTTAGGCTTGGAATTAGTGTTTGTGCTAGTTAGGAAAGTTGTAGAGCATGATGAGAGGATTATTCTGTCAAAATTTCATAGGCATTGGAGGTCACCGGAATCGGCCTCCGGCCGCTGCTGCCGGCGGAGCCGCCACTGTTTGGAAGATTTTTAGGGTTTTAAATTTAGAATATTAAGGAGAGTTTGTTGAAGTGAGTTATGGAATTTTTGGATGAGTTTTGGATAGGTTTATGAATTTCCGAAGTGTGGTATTTTTGGCGGTTAATTAATGTAGAATCCGGCCGTAGGATTTAAGTCGTATTTTTGGGGAGGTTGTATTTACGGCTGCCGTTTATGGTATTAAAGTTGGATCGTTTTGTTTTAGGAAAGGCGAAGTTGGGCAAGGATGAGCGTACGTGGTTACGGCTCATATTTAATTTTGCCTATTTTGTTTAAATATTGGATTTTAGTTGGGAATTTAATTATATATTTGTGCCAGGGTTCGAGGAAACCTCATTGGAGTGGCGATTTGGATTTCGTCGGGCTTATGCCTAGAGTTGTGAGTGGACCTTTATTTTAATTGAAAAGAATGCGATGAATTATCTGTTGATCATTTATTTCTTTTTCCT
>NW_004442440.1:0-1207 GCF_000184155.1 Fragaria vesca subsp. vesca
CGAAACCGAGAAATACCGAAAAAGTTGGTTTGGTTTTTGATAAATACCGAATTTACCGAAATTCTAATTATTTAAAAACTTATATTTCTAAAAACACACAGACTAATAATCTTATCTCACGTTTTCAATTGTATATACCATTTAGTAAAAAACAAGACAATGAATAGAAAAATTCAACTATACTTGGTAGCATTCGGGTCTCAATTAAAGCGATCAACTTTAATTCAATGTTACTTGTTATATAAAAACGCTCTTACCTACCCGTCTTAGTCGATTCATCACACACACACATAGACAAACCCACTTAGATGACATGTAACCGCCCATGTAAAAATTTAGGAATGTTTTTACCTCTCTTGATGATAGGGCTCCCCATAGGAAGCACAAGCGTAAATAGGGTTAGCCGCCTTGATCAAGGCCAAAACATTATCAAAAATACCTAATTTTTCTACCATAGTCTTATTTCACTATATTGATCACATTATAGTTCACAAGGTTTTTGAAAATTTTGCTTCCTCTTTGTAGTTGGTTCACAAAGATGTACATATGCATATAACTTACTAAATAAGTTATACCACATTACCAGGCATGTTGTGACACGACCCACCCCGAATTTCACCCTGAAACCCGGAGTAAGTCGTGCGGGGACCACCTCCAAGGAAAATTTACTGAAAAGATTAAGAAAATCTCCCTTGCATATGGACAACCCTAACTCGAAAATTTCATATTACACTCTTAATTCAACACTTCCAAACATCACATAATTATCCTTTAGAAATTCTACACATAATATACAATAATCCCAAAATATTCAGAGCTACTAAACACAAGCGGAAGCAAGAAGACACGAGTAGGTTGAATAGGTAACCTACTGACGAAAACTGGCAGAAATGCGGGTGACTATGCCTCGTCTCCTACTAGATCCAACCCGAACTCTGCAGACTGGGCAATTTAAAATGAAAGGCCCAGGGGAAAACATTTAATAACGTTAGAGTGAGTGGACAAAATAAAATAATAAATAAAATATTTATGTTTCCCCAAATTAATTTCTAAGGAAAAATCGAATGCATGCCGCAAGCGATAAAACTTTTATCCCATAAAATATCGAGCCTCTCAGACTCTATAAAATATATGTATGTATTTACACTCGTCCATACTCCCTATATAAATTCATGGGTCTATATAGGGCTACTACGCTCGCGTCCAA
>NW_004442441.1:0-1047 GCF_000184155.1 Fragaria vesca subsp. vesca
CCAAGATGTCATCTATGAATACAATCACGAAATAGGTCAAGATATGGATGGAACACCCTATTCATGAGATCCATGAAGGCAGCGGGTGCATTAGTAAGTCCAAACGACATCACCACAAACTCATAATGACCATAACGTGATCGAAAAGCAATCTTGGCTATATCACTTTCCCGAATCCGCAACTGATGATATCCTGATCTCAAATCATCTTTGAAAAGACTGTGGCACCCCTCAACTGATCGAATAAATCATCAATGCGGGGCAAAGGATATTTATTCTTCACCGTAACCTGGTTCAACTTCCTATAGTCCACACATAGTCTCATGGTGCCATCTTTCTTCTTGACAAATAACACTGGAGCACCCCAAGGAGACATACTAGGCTGAATAAAACCTTTATCCACCAACTCCTGCAATTGAGTTTTTAACTCTTTTAATTCTGCAGGTGCCATTCTATAAGGCGCTTGAGAAATAGGCGCCGTTCCAGGAAGTAGCTCAATTGTAAAATCTATCTCCCTTACAGGAGGCAAACTAGGCAACTCATCTGGAAAAAACATCAGGAAACTTATTAACTATAGGAATATCTTCCATTCTCACCTCTCCCTTTCTAGTGTCCACCACATGAGCTAAATAAGCTTGACACCCTTTATTGAACAATATCCTAGCAGCAGCCGCCAAAATCAAACAACTTGAGATAACATCTCGCTCACCTTGAAATGTAACCTCAGGCTTCCCATGACTTCGTAACACCACTACTTTCCGGAAACAATCAATCATAGCTCTATGTGCCTCTAAAAAGTCCATACCAAGATTACATCAAACTCCACAATATCTAATGGAATCAAGTTAACTTCAAAACTAAGACCCTCTATCAACACTTCACAACCTCTAAATACCCAATCTATCTTCATCACATCCCCAAAGGGCAAGGAAACCTTCCATTCGCCTAGAAGTGGTGAGGATGGCACATTGGCGAGAAATGAAAATCTACTAGACATGAAGGAATGCGTCTCCCCAGGGTCTATCAATATAAAAGCAAGATGACCGA
>NW_004442442.1:0-1791 GCF_000184155.1 Fragaria vesca subsp. vesca
TTATACATATATTATTTTGTTATATTTTCAGGATATGGATAAGAGTTGGATTTCGTTTCCAAAATGGGACAAAAGATATGGTAAAGGAATTATGAGTTTTCTGGAATATGCGCTGGCTAATGCTAACGGGAATACAATTTTCTATTGCCCGTGCACGAAATGTCAGTGTCGCAACGATATGCATCGATTTGCGATTGACAAAGTATGGCAGCACCTGAAGAGTAACGGGTTTTGGGAGAAGTACACATGTTGGTTATATCACGGTAAAACATCATCTGGAGGTCCGCATGATCATGGCCAATTTTCTGAGACGGGCAGTACATCCAACGATCCAACAACGATCTTCATCAACGACATGTTTCCTTATGAGAGCGGTGTATGCGCTCAAGGACAGTATATGCCTGACCCGGTGCAGCCCTTCCCTAGAGCTGTCAACACTGCTGGTATTGACAAGTACAACAAACTGCTTGCTTTCCAACAGACCCTTGTGTACCCCGGTTGTCAGAAGACCGTTCTTGAAAGTGTGATGGACGTAATGAAGATTAAAGTTGAGACAAAATCGACTGTGAAAGCTGTTAATGATTATCTATAGTACACTGCTTCGATGCTGCCTCACGGTCATCGTCTTCCTACCACTCATCATAAGGTCCGATGTATCCTGAAAGATCTTGGGCTTTCCTACATTAAGATCCATGCATGCAGATATGACTGCGTTCTCTTTTGGGGTAAAGATCCAGAAGGGAATGACCTTGGTGGCCTTGACGCATGTCCGGTATGTCACACTGACAGGTATAAGCTGACTCCTGCAGGCAACAGGAAACCTGTAAAGGTACTTCGGTATTTCCCTTTGAGGGATAGGTTGGAGCGGTTGTACATGTCTTCACACACGGCCGAAGCTATGAGATGGCATGCTAATAGGGAATTGCATGACGAAGATACCCTTATACACCCTGCTGACGGGGAGGCTTGGAAGCATATAGACAGGAAGTTTCCTCATTTTGCGTCAGAGGTCCGAAATGTGAGGCTCGAGCTCTCATCCGACGGGTTCAACCCTTTTGGCAACATGAGTCTTCAATACAGTGTATTGCCAGTGATTTTGGTACCGTACAACCTTCCTCCATGGATGTGCATAAAGAAGGAATACAATATGTTGAGTTTGTTGATCCCAGGGCCCGGTTATCTAGGGAAGTGTCTCGATGTGTATTTGAGACCTTTGATTGAAGAGCTTCAGTTTTTATGGGACGTTGGTCATCCCACATATGACAAGTACATGCACGAGATGTTCCAGATGCATGTCATGGTTGTTGGTACCATCAGTGATTTTCCTGCCCGTGGGATGTTGTCGGGCAACGTTGTTAGGGGATACAAGGCTTGTCTAGAGTGCCTTAGCGATGAGGGGAGCAGCAGTCATTGCAACAAGATATGCAGATTGGGTCACCGTGCTTTCCTTCCATATAATCACGAATGGCGGTTCGATGAAAAGACATTTGATGGGACCGTAAAACACGGTGTGCCTCTCAGAAGATGGACGGGGGAAGAAATTTTAGCAGTGCTTAATGAGTACGATTTTGGGCAGCTCAGCAATCATCCCAACATTGTGGCGGCAATACCTGAAAGACCCGACAGGTACAAATTCTGGACACATAAGAGCATATTCTGGGAACTCCCATACTGTAGTAAGTTGTTGATCAAGCACTACCTAGATGTGATGCATATAGAAAAGAATGTTTGCGACAGTGTGGTGGGCACAGTGCTGAACTTGGAGGGGAAGACGAAAGACGGTCCTAAGGT
>NW_004442443.1:0-1381 GCF_000184155.1 Fragaria vesca subsp. vesca
AGGAAAGACATATATTACCAGAAATTAATTCTGACACCGAAGAAGACTCATCGGATGATTCCGATTACGAGCCTTAGTTTTAATTTAGAGGACGTAATCCATTAATTTGTAATAAAAAAGACATTTTCCTTTATAGTTTACATATGTTGAATTCATATTTCAGTTATTTTATATGAATTTTGGTGATATATGATGAACAGGAAGTTAGTATGGTTTACATTAAACCTTCTGTTTTTTAATGTATTTTACTTTAGCCGACGAAATACACCATAATTCGTCGGCCTAAACCATCTTAGCCGACGAATTATAGTATATTTCGTCAGCTAAACCATCTTAGCCCACGAATTATAGTATAATTCGTCGGGTAAGATGAGGTTAGCCGATGAATACCCTAATATTTCGTTGGCTTTATTTATTTTTTAATTTTTTTATTACATACTATAGCCGACGAATAATATATTAGGGTATTCGTCGGCTAAACCCTAAAATTTTTTTATTACATACTATAATCCTATCTTCGGTGGTTATTTTTCGTAAAATTTTTATACGACTTCTTGCGTCTCATCGGTTTGAAACTATTTTCAGTTGGAGGTCAGGCTAAAATACGTAATTTAGACGGTCCAATGACCTTTTCCGTGCGTTTAGGGGTTTAACTTACGGGATTGACCGTCCGGATCGAGCCCTTAACCTTGTCGGATCAAGTTGAATTTTTTCCCATACATGTATTTTATCATGATGGTCAGATCTGACGGTCGGATTTCCGTTTCTCAAGTTTGATCATCACAATCAGAACATGCCTGCTAATGTTGTATAACTTGTTTACCAAGTGTTTAAGTAAATGTTCCGTTTCAAAAACAAACTATACGTAGAACCTTCAAACGCAAAAAAGTTGTGAAATAAGATATGACCAGAATGGTGAAATACGTCTACGGTTGAAAAATCATGGTATTCCGGTAAAGTCTCGGTGCTGATAGTTGTGGTCAATGCAATTTTCCATTCTTTATCCATATGGGTAGCCCTATCTTCGGTGGTTATTTTCCATAAAATTTTTACATTTTTCCCTAATTTATGTTTAGGAGATTAATTATCCCCATTTTGGGGTACAAATGCTTTGTTGATAATGAACTTGAAGCTTGCACTGTGCACTTGTTATATTTCATGACTAGGTACTGCATTCATAGTGGCCTCACTTCATATTTGGGGGTGCTTTTGTCTTTTAGTGTTCAACTCTACCTTACATTTTGAAGAATCAAAGTTCAATTTTAAAACTTTTAATTCATAATTATAATTTTTTTTACTTATATTTTAATATATATATATATTCTTCATCGAATTTTTAAACATAAGATACAAAATACAAAATAGAAAAACCTATATGAAA
>NW_004442444.1:0-1448 GCF_000184155.1 Fragaria vesca subsp. vesca
CATAATAATTATCATCATCATCATCCTCAAAACAACATCACAATCATCATCATAATCATCTCCAAAATCAACATCACAATCATCACCATGATAATTATAACTATGTGGTCCCAAAGTGGACCTTGGTGAGATGTTACTCACCTCAAATCCAGCTGCGTCTTCGCACGCACAACACCAACTTTGTCAATCACCTAGGTAGCACAAAACAACTTAGTGACCAACAAAACAAGCGATCCACTTAATGACCAATTTTGTCATTAACAACCAAGTGATTACCCTTTACGCCAACTAGCTAAAACCTAACCCAAAGATTTACCATAACGAGGCAATCCTCGTATGAGACCTCCCAAGGTCACCGAAACCCATGAACAGCCTATGATAACCAAAAATGATTACCTCTATATTCAGATTCCATAAACCAACACCGAAAGAAACGACTTCCGGTAAAGCCCCAACATACTCAAGCAACATTGAAACCTACAATCTACATGCTCACGTACTCGTAACAACTAGCAAAACCTAACAATTACTCCTAACCACCCAACCTCTGCCGAAGGCGCCGTCACGCGCCGCCACACGCCGGCGGCGAGTGGGCCCCACGCGCCACCCTACCAACCTACGAATTAGCCCAAGCTCACAACACAAAACTTGTAGGTTGAAGAGAGAGGAGCATCTTTTATACCTGAGGGTTCAACTAGTTCGGCCGGAATCGGCCGGAAATCACCGGAAACCCACCGGAAAAGTTGGAATTCACCACCACCACTCCACACCGAGAGTCGAGCTTCAAGACCACCGGAAAACAAACCAGGACGCCAAGGAGCTCCTATCCCAACCGTTTCCAAGCTGCGTCGCCGCCGTACACGGCCGGAACACCCTCGGGTCAAAGTCGGGTCCGCCACCCTCCACTGCAGTGTTCGATTCTCTCAAACCAGCTTGAGTCGTCTTCACCCACCTACACAGGGAAGAGCACGCCGAGGAGAGGAAGAGTTTCTGACCGGTGCAGTCGTCTGGGTCGGCCGGAGATGGCCGGAAAATCCGGGTCGGGTCAACCGGGTCCGGGTCGGGTCAACTGAAAAACTTTGGCAGTGAGGGTGAGGCGCGGGAGAGAAGGGAAGAGAAAAAGAGGGTTTTCCGGAAAATGAAAAGAGAACCCTGTCTTTTTCTTATTTAACACAAAACCTCGGAAAACCACAAACTTCTGCTAACCATAACTTCTTCATACGAAGTCCGTTTTACGCGTGCCACATGTCTACGAACTCGTATCGCCATGCTCTACAACTTTTGTGAAGGATGTTTCCCGAGAAACCCAACCGATTAAAAAGTCAACTCTTAACCCTTCAAAATAGAGCATTTTCACGGAACTAAAAACTCGACTACTTCCAGTCCACTCACTAAACCACAAATCCATACAACTCTTACTTAAATAATTTCCAAAATAGTATTAGAAA
>NW_004442445.1:0-1026 GCF_000184155.1 Fragaria vesca subsp. vesca
AAGGCTCGTAATCGGAATCATCCGATGAGTCTTCTTCGGTGTCAGAATTAATTTCTGGTAATATATGTCTTTCCTCATCGCCAGAGTCTTCGTCTGTTTCTTGATTTGGATCAACATCAATAAGCCTTGGCTCTTCATCACGAATTCGCACTGAACGACCCGCTTTAAAATTATTAAGGCGAACGGTAGAGGAGTTAGGAATACCTATTGCTTTGGGCTCTTGATACGCAACATCCTCTTCCTCGTCCTCTGTAATACCCCGGAATTTTAATATTAGTTTCTAATATTATTTTGGAAATTATTTAAGTAAGAGTTGTATGGATTTGTGGTTTAGTGAGTGGACTGGAAGTGACACGACCCACCCCAAATTTCACCCTGAAACCCGGAGTAAGTCGTGCGGGGACCACCTCCAAGGAAAATTTACTGAAAAGATTGAGAAAATCTCCCTTGCAGATGGACAACCCTAACTCGAAAATTCCAAATTTCACTCTTAATTCAACACTTCCAAACATCACATAATATACAATAATCCTAAAGTATTCAGAGCTACTAAACACAAACAGAAGCAAGAAAACACGAGTAGGTTGAACATGTAACCTACTGATGAAAACTGGCAGAAATACGGGTGACTATGCCTCGCCTCCTACTAGATCCAACCCGAACTCTACAGACTGGGCAATTTAAAACGAAAGGCCCAGGGGAAAACATTTAACAACATTAGAGTGAGTGGACAAAAATAAAATAAAGGAAATAATTCTTTATGCTTTCCCAATTTTTACTTTTCCATAGAAAAGAAAATATGCTGCATGCGACAGCTCAAAACGCTCAACACGAAAACTGGAATTTCATGACTGGCACCGGCCAGTCTCCAACGCTCAATAAAAATACAGCCTTTCAGGCTAAAATAAAAATAATGTATGTATTACACTCGTTATATCCCTTGTATGAATTTTCTTGAAACAACTAAAACAAATAGCAAATTCACACAAGGCTACAACGCTTGCGTCTAACGCTCACGTTGCACCA
>NW_004442446.1:0-1072 GCF_000184155.1 Fragaria vesca subsp. vesca
ATAATATGAGAGTTTAGTAAGGGTCTTAATGACTTTTTGTCCTGCTAAAAGGTTATTTTTTTAACAAAAATGAAGAAAACAAAGGTTATAAATCAACTTGGTGACCAAAAAGATGGTCATTTATCAAAATTTACTACCAAAAAACAAAAAAAAAACAAAAAAAAATAAAAAAGTGTTCTAGAATATTCTCTATGTGTGCCTTGGCCTTATGCCAATAGGATATGTAGTTAGACTAGATTTATGTATTCATATCCTTACCATATTGGTATTGTGTAATTCCCTATATAAAGGGCTCATATCAATAATAAGATGATGATTCTCTTGCTATCTCTTTGTCTCGACCATTAATCCTTCATCACGTTATCATGCACTTTTTTCTAACCCTAGAGCCAATAGCCCACCATTTTTTTTTCTAAACCCTAAAAACCAAAACCCTAAAATCGGGCAGCCTTGTTTTTCCCGATTTCTGAGCAAAATTCCGACTGCCCTCCGCCGGAATTTTATATCCCCAGAAAGCTCTCTCCGCCCCGGATCCAACGCCGCCGGTCTCACCCTGAGAACCGGCCGGAAAGTCTCCGAACCGGCCGCCGGAAGATTCCAGACCGCCGCCGCTACCGACCACCGGTTCACCACCTTCCCTTGCTCCGATCAACCTGAAATTTTGACAGCAGCTTCCCCATCTAGAGCTGCTCCTCCTATCAAATTTTCAGCCCCAAATTCGAAGTATAAGTAGGCGAAACGTTATTTCTCCTCTCGGCAGCCTCTAGAAATGTATGTTTTTTGAAACCTTAAACTTTTCCAAGTTCAATAACTCGGGGAGGATAAAATCTTTTCCTCCCTTCTCCATCTCCATTCTATGCTTGGGATTTTTGCGTGCAGGTACCTAAATCCCGGAATTTTATTCGCGAGTCAAGAGTGTGTTTGATCACTCTTGTTTCTTTGTCCGGGTTGTGTTTGATCAACCCCGACCTTTTCACCGGATTGTGTTTGATCAATCCGAGGCCTTTTTCCGAATTGTGTTTGATCAATTTCGCGGCTTTTCCGGATTGTGTATGATCAATCCGAAGGCAAA
>NW_004442447.1:0-1644 GCF_000184155.1 Fragaria vesca subsp. vesca
CCGACTCGGATTTAGTTTTGACAATTAATCAAGATTGGAACTTTACCTTAACTTGAGATACATAGGACAAGCCAGCACTTCTATGGTTAACCGAAGTCCATGGAAAGACCAGATCGGTAAATGAGCTATTGAAAGTTTAGCAAGCATATAAATTGCTCACATTTGAAGGCTACTAATGTTGACAATGCCACGCCTCCTGCATTGCAGGCAAAGTACGTAAGGACAATGAGAAAATGTGTGAATTTCTCAATTAAGATACAACAACACTGTTTCATTTTGTATTAAGAAAATAAAAAATATGACAAGTTAGCAACCTAAAACAAATCTATCAAGTACTTTTTGGCATTGCAATTTGATTGCACCAAATATAGCAGCCCTAAAAATCTGCTATCCTAGTACAATTAATTATATGCTGCACAACTTAAAATGAAGAGAGCCTATTAACAGAAAGCGAATGAAAATCCATAATCAAGTACTTAGAAGTCGATGATCTCTATACAAAACACTAATCTCCCTAAACTTTCAATTGGAACAAAAGCATCAGAAGATCATGCAATTCAAACAATTTTGATATTGAACTCAATAAGACAAAAAAAATTAATACGAAGAAAATAGCCAGCAAACTAAGCAACTTCTTATTATTTCCTTCCCTTTCATTAGAGCGTGTTTTGAGTACTAAAGCTAAAGTTTTGCAGACTATTGTGATTGTTATTCTAATGCACCTTATCCCCTTACTAAAGCTTCTAAACCAATTGGCAGAAAACTATGGTAATTGTTTGATATATTTTGATTACAAGCAATTTTGAAGCAACAGCCAGCAAACTGAATTTGGACATACTGAAGAAGAACTAATATTGAATTCAAACATTAGAACCAAATATCAATCTCATTTCTAAACCAAATTCATATCCTAACAGAGAGGTCTAGTCCTTACCAACTTTTTTTTTACAAGTACTAGAATCTGTTTCTACTGCTTAAGCTCGTCTACTCTTTCACCAGCAATCACTCGAATCATAAAAAGCAGAACAAAGTTTTATAATCCGCAAAATAGAGGATACAACGAAGAAAAACGGATGAGGGTTAGCTTACCAGACGAAGGGAAAGGGTCTCTGGCGTTCACGATGTTGGAGGCTCGGACTATGGGCTTTAGTGGTTTGGTGGTTTAAGAAGCGCTGATTTCTTCTATGGGTGGTAGTCGAGCTTCAGTTCAGCTGGAGGTTGAAGATTGTAGGTCGACGGTAACCCAGCTCTGGTAACTATTCCGGCGAGGCTTGCATGATGCTCTTTTGGCCTTGGTGGAAGCTAAAGCTTCTGGGTTTTGAAGCATACCCCTCTTTGGGTTCGATGGTGACGGCGGTGAGTGGAAAGGGTGGCCGGAAGTAGAGGCTTTCGCTAGGCAAGGCGGCTGGGCTTGTGGTGGTTGCATGTAGTAGCAAAGGGTGCTTTCTGCCGTTGATATGGGTAGGGTTTTTATCCGGGTGATGTGCGACATCGAATGGCAGCATTGGTGAGGCGAGAAAGTGACCGGAGGTGGCTTTCCGGCGCTGGCAGTGGTAGTGTGGAGAGGGGAGGGAAAGGAGAGGCGCGGCTGTGTGGAAGAGGGGAAGAAAAAAATACGGTTTAGGGTTTCTCCTCATTCTACTT
>NW_004442448.1:0-1044 GCF_000184155.1 Fragaria vesca subsp. vesca
AACGGTGACATCCCCAAGGGATTTTTGAATGCAGTCCGATATGCCCATAGTGCATCATCAAGTCGTTGGCTCCAATCCTTGCGTGACAGCTTCACACTCTTCTCCAATATCCGCTTGATCTCTCGGTTACTAAGCTCCACTTGCCCACTTGTCTGGGGGTGATAAGGTGTAGCAACCTTATGCTTGATTCCATACTTCTTCATTAGAGCTTCAATTGTCCGATTGCAAAAGTGGGAACCTCCATCACTTATTACAAATTTCGGCATTCCAAACCTGGAGAAAATATTATAGCGTAGGAAATCTGCAACAACTCGAGAATCATTAGTCCGGGTGGCTTTTGCTTCCACCCATTTAGAAACATAATCCACACATACGAGAATGTACAAATAGCCCTGAGAACTCGGAAAAGGCCCCATGAAATCAATACCCCAACAATCAAATATTTCAACATGTATAATAGGTTGCATAGGCATCTCATCCCTAGGTCCTAAATTCCCTGTCCTTTGACATCTATCACATGAAGTACAATACATATAGGCATCTCGAAAAATAGTAGGCCAAAAGAATCCACATTCTAAAACTTTCAAAGCAATCCTACGAGAACTAAAGTGACCTCCACAAACTTGATCATGGCAAAAACTAAGAATAGACCTATGCTCGTTCTCCGGGACACACCTCCTAATAACTTGACCAACACAATGCTTCCACAAATAAGGTTCATCCCACACATAATGTCTAGCTAATGCCTTAAGTCTATTTCTAGCATGGTAGGACATAAAATTCGGAAATTGCTTTGTCACAAGGTAATTCACAATGTCTGCATACCAAGGCTCACTTACCTCACTTACCTTGCTTACCTTGAAAAGTTGCTCGTCCAGGAAGCACTCTTGGATGGCCACGGGATCCGAGTCACGTACCAACCGGCTAAGGTGGTCGGCAACAACGTTGTCCGACCCCTTCTTGTCTTTGATTTCCAAATCGAACTCTTGGAGAAGCAATATCCACCTTATCAATCTCGGCTTGGCATCCTTCTTTGTCAACAAA
>NW_004442449.1:0-1218 GCF_000184155.1 Fragaria vesca subsp. vesca
GAAGATGACCCGTTCGTTTTTGCCACATCGGTAAAACAAGTGTTTTATCTTGATGACCTTGCTAAGGGTGACGCGTGGAAAGTAGTCAACCTTGTGTACCCTCGAAACATTTACCGGGCGGCTACACTTGGAGAGGCCGAAGACGAGGAAGAGGATGTTGCGTATCAAGAGTCCAACGCAATAGGTATTCCTAACTCCTCTACCGTTCGCCTTAATAATTTTAAAGCGGGTCGTTCGGTGCGAATTCGTGATGAAGAGCCAAGGCTTATTGATGTTGATCCAAATCAAGAAACAGACGAAGACTCTGGCGATGAGGAAAGACATATATTACCAGAAATTAATTTTGACACCGAAGAAGACTCATCGGATGATTCCGATTACGAGCCTTAGTTTTAATTTAGAGGACGAAATCCATTAATTTGTATAACTAAAGACCTTTTCCTTTATAGTTTACACATGTTGAATTCATATTTCAGTTATTTTATATGAATTTTGGTGATACATGATGAACAGGAAGTTAGTATGGTTTACTAATATCGTCTGTTTTTTTTAATGTATTTTTTTCCTTTAGCCGACGAAATACACCATATTTCGTCGGCTAAGATGGGTTTAGCCGACGAAATACACATTAATTCGTCAGCTAAGATGGTTTTTGCCGACGAATAACCTAATATTTCGTCGGCTATAGTTATTCTTTAATTTTAAATTACATACTATAGCCGACGAATACGTTAGGGTATTCGTCGGCTAAACCCTAAAATTTTTCTATTACCTACTATAGCCCTGTATTCGGTGGTTATTTTGCGTAAAATTTTTATACGACTTGTTGCGTGTCATCGGTTTAAAACTATTTTCAGTTGGAGGTCCGGCCAAAATACGTAATTTAAACGGTCGAACGACCTTTTCCGTGCGTTTAGGGGTTTGACTTACGAGATTGACCGTCCGGATCGAGCCCTTATTCTTTTCGGATCAAGTTGAATTTTTTCCCGTACATGTATTTTATCATGATGGTTAGATCTGACGGTCGGATTTCTGTTTCTCAAGTTTGATCATCACAATCACAACATGCATACTAATGTTGTATAACTTGTTTACCAAGTGTTATGTAAATGTTCCGTTTCAAAAACAAACTATACGTAAAACCTTGAAACGCCAAAAAGTCCTGAAATAAGATATGACGAGAATGTTGAAATACATCCACGGTTGAAAAATCACACT
>NW_004442450.1:0-1413 GCF_000184155.1 Fragaria vesca subsp. vesca
TATGCCTTTGCGTGTTCATTCCGGATTTACATGGACTCTTGATGGATCAAGAGATGCCAATATATATCAACATCTGAAGAAAAAGATCTTGGGAAGACACAGTCTTGATAAGACACTCGATGACTGTATTGATGATGATTTTCCATCAATCGGCTTAGGCACTTTATAACTAATGAGGCCTACATATACTCCCATGATTAGTCAAGGTCTTTGCTCTAAAGAGAGATCCGTTGTTTTGTCTAAAGCAATATGACAAATATGTGTTAAGAGATGGAGTTCCCATCTAAGTACAATTAGACGCATCAATGTACTCAACACAATACGAAAGACTTGACATCTCATTCGTTATGAAAAGTTGTAAAGCTAAGTGTAGCTATGCGCACACGCAATGTCAATGTAATGGCAGTAACTCCTTTTTCAATACTTAATGGTATGAAAGGTTGAGGCTTATTCTATCCCTACATAAGAAAGACACATCAAAAGTGAAATCAGAATCTGCCAAGTTTTGTAGGTCAACTTCCACGGGATCTATAGGAAATCTCACTCACTGGAAAATGGTGAAATTGGTACCATTGGAAAGGTCTATGTGTCTACTTTCCAGAGACACCAACCATTTGATCATACCTATCATATTGAGTGAGTTATGGCCATTTTCGTAAAGTAGGACGAATCTGTTCGAGAATCTGATTTTGGCAAAACAGTCAACTTCGACGGGACTTTGTGAACAGCTCCTGATGAACCAGAATGTGTGTAATATACGGTTGGAAAGCTAAATGAGTCTAGTTTCCAAAACCGTTTACGGTTCGTTCATATTTCCTAGAGGAAGTTACGACTGTTCTAGTAATTGAAGGTCATGCTACGTGGAAATCTAATTTCCTATACGAACTTATGTTTTGAGTTCACAAGCGGCATTCTCCTCAAGATCTAAGTGTAAAAGATCATTTGAGGACAATACGGCATGATTTAGTTAATCATTGTCTAATGCCACATTTGAAGACATGTTAAAGAGCATTGACATGCTAAGTTGTTGAAATTTCCGTGATTAGTAAGAATCAGGAAGAGCCTTATGATTGTTGTAAAGATCAAGGGGAGGTGCGAACTTCAGGGGGAGTCTATAGCACATACACACATGTCACTATCAAATGTGAAGGGTGCGTTGTACTCTTTTTCTCCTACGATCAAGGTTCAGTTTTTCTCCCACAGGGTTTTTGTGACTTGACGAGGTTTTTGACGAGGCAACAGATCAGCACCATCGGTATATCAGCGCGCGGCACAAGGGGGAGTGTTCTAGGGATATTATGTATCTTTCTAGATATTCTTTATGTGTGCCTTGTCCTTATGCCAATAGGATATGTAGTTAGACTAGATCTATGTATTCATATCCTTACCATATTGGTATTGTGTAATTCCTAT
>NW_004442451.1:0-1143 GCF_000184155.1 Fragaria vesca subsp. vesca
AAAATATTTTAAAAACGGACGTACTTAATGACAAATTAACTAATAATTTTTTTAAATTGCCTGTTTACGAGGGTTGTTGAATTCTGATGTCAGAAGCCAACGCCACTCGTACTCCCTGTACTGGAACTCAGCAGGGGTACCAGAACGTGCGTTCCCGTGCGTAGTCCAGTGGGTCCGCAACTCGTTCTTCCACTCCTTGTACCTACAGATACAACAAAAATATTAGAAATATTGTTATCCTTCTGCTGTCTCTTTGTTCGCATATAAATTGCACGCCATTCACCTTGCACATCAGATAAACTCTTGACATTATCGGCTTCATCGCTAGAAGTCTTAGTTCGTGCGACCAATTTGGGTGACCATCAAATTGAATATGGTTCATCTGCAACCAACCATTCAACTGTAAATATGGATAATTATGCAATAAACATAAACACGTACAGAAAAATTAAATTACGTACCCAGCTGCCAAAATAATCTGCGAACTCCCTGTTGTGGTACTCGAGATCACCTTGAATGTCTGGACAATAAAGATGGATGTCTTTCTAGTATTCAACTTCTGGACAGTTAATCAATACCCACCAGTGGGCAATGACTAGCTCATGTGGTTGCAACTTATAAGAGTTTGGCAAAATTCCATACACTTCAACATCACTAGAGACTATGGAAATATTGAACTTCGGTACATCTACCGGCATGGTTTGCGGAGTTTCCTTCAACGCTCCTAAATACAACTTCATGTAGGTGACGCACTCGTGCGCAATATATGCTTCAGCTATACATCCTTCAGGCGCGGATTTATTAGCCACATAATCTTTGTAGTCTCCAAGTTGCCTGTAAATCAAGTTGCAAAATGTTATGATTATTGAACATGTATATATATTGAGGAATTCAGGTGTAAAAAACGTACCTTTCCATGGGATACATCCAAGTGTAGTGTACTGGACCGGTAAGCAACAATTGCTCGGGAAGATGGATCATCAGGTGAGGCATGATGTCAAAAAATTTGGAGGAAATATCCTCTCAAATTTACACATGATATAAATGATGTCCTCTTGCATTTCCCGGAGGTTAGATTTTTCACTTCCCGTGTGCATAACTTCTGGAAAAATCTTGCCAACGCTACTAACGGCTCCACCACCT
>NW_004442452.1:0-1035 GCF_000184155.1 Fragaria vesca subsp. vesca
GTGAGCTGTCCTGGAGAGTCCGTTGAAGTTGACAGATGTGCACAGGAATTCTCCCGATTTCATCAGGATTTTCAAGGCTTGGATATTCTTGGAATTCTGCCGAATTTAGATCTTCTTCTCCATATTGGACTTGGTTTGGACCTCTCCTTCATGGACTAGGCTTTGTGGATCAGCTGCTTTGCTTCCCTAGGTCCATCAGGAACACTCCTCTCAGCACTCTTCTACATGTCACCTAAATATCAGAGAAGTTAAATCAATTTGTGACAATGTAAAAGCTTTACAGAATCATAAAAAAACATCTCTAAGGCTCCACAAATCAGCTTTTGACAATTTTCTACATCATTCCTCTATGTTTAACACGTTTTACACATAACTCCACCAAAAACTTTCGACTCTACATTATGACTCTATTCTATGACAATAAGAGATAATCAAAGTACAAATGGAGGTAATAACACATTAAGAATGTCGCATTTTATGCTCCTATCACTCTTAAATCCATAAAAATTCATATAGGAAATATGGACGTGTGTAAATATGACAGGACCTACCCCGGATTTCACTCTGAAATCCGGAGAGGCTCTGCGGGGGCCTACTAACAATCCATTCCCAAATACTTCCCTTAACCAACCACCCTTTACTTTTGGATATGGATGCTTCATTTCTTACAACAAACCACGTTTAATAACTCAGGTTACCTTAATTAACCCTTAACCATCCGATTTAACTCCAGCAAACACTTTAATAATTCAATTAATTGCTTTACTTGAAATCAATTAGTTCTTTAATAAGAACAAACCTTTTCACTAAAACCATTCCTCATTTGTCCAATTAATTTTCTTAACCCGTACAATCCTCAATCACAACACAATTACAATTGTTTCTTGATTTATACATTCCTCTTTCATTAAACACCAACCATTTTACTAGGGTCTTTATGAATCTTTGTTGTTGTTTTTGACTAGCGGGGCTAGTCAATTATTTTGGATTTTCTGTTACGAGGGTTATTATTTATCTTTGTTGTTAGTTAGACTA
>NW_004442453.1:0-1561 GCF_000184155.1 Fragaria vesca subsp. vesca
ATATATATATATATATATATATATATATATATATATATATAGAGTAAGGATGTGAAGCAGACGTCCGCTATATAGCAAAAGTGCGGACTTTTTGTGCGACAGCCGTTGGATCGCGTTTAATGAAAATGGAGGGCTGGATTTGAAAGAAAGGCCGCGTGGGTCACTCGGGTCGCTAAAACAAGAAGTCTGGTCTCGTTCCTCTCTCACTCTGTTGCGCTCTCTCTCTCAGCTCGATCCTCCATCACTTCTCCACCCCAAATCGATCTCGCACAGATCGTTTCTCGCTCGATCTCGCACAGGAACACGATTCTACCCAAGCCCAGCTTTCTCACTATTCAAATCGATCTGGTCCCTCTCTCACTCTGTCGCACTCTCTCTCTCAGCTCGGTCCTCTCTTATTTTTTGGGTCATTTTTTCACTATGGATCTTTGAAAATCGACATGGGTATCTCTCATTTTCTTGAAAAGTGTAATGGGTCTCTCTCAAAATGGTTAATTTATGTGTTGCAGGGTATCTTTCCGACAAGGATGAGCTGTCCCGGCGAAGAAAACCGGCGGACATGTCCGTTTTCAGGGATGCTGTACAGGACTGCCTCGATTACGATCACAAATCAGCACTGAAGACCGCTAAGTTGAAGCAAAACAGTTCCTCCAATGAATCTGAGGTTGAAAAGTATTCGGGTTTGCGAATAAGGTTAGCTTACATTGAACAAGTTTACATTTTTAATTCTTGCCAATCTGAAATTGCGGCAAGTTTAGACTTGGGTTGGTTTGTTCATTGGAACATGTGTGATTTCATTTACTAGGCTTGATCATATTATACTTGGAGATGTAGTTGATGAAAAATGTGTGTAGATTGTAATGAGAAACCATGGAGTTGGGTTTAATTTTGTGGTATTGTCTTCTCTGTTGGTACAGGAAGCAGTTGCTAACTCCTTCGAAGCTCAAGGATCGGTTTTCAGACATACGTTTTGTTCGGTTACCCAGCATAAAGTAAGCTTCTTGCTTTTGACATTCTTTCAGCTCTTGGTTGGTTTCAGATTTTGAAGTGATATTCTTTCTTTTAGAAGTAGTTTACTTCACGAGTTGTTATTAAAACGATGGTTGAACACTTGAATTGGGTTGTGATGTTGTGTAACTGTTTGGGTTTTGTAGGAACTACCTGGTTGGGGAAACTCTTCCAGGATGTTAGGCAACTGTTAGAGTGTTGACTGAGAAGGGGACTAAAAGAACTAGTTCTACAGGGAAGAGCTATGCGATATACAAATTCGGGTGTTTGGATGAAGATACTGTTTCTGTTTTCCTGTTTGGTGATATTACCTACAGAAAGAGTATATATGCCATTGTCATTTAGAAAATTTTGGACTTGCAGATTACAGAGATTTTCTCATGACTTGTGAATTTTTTTTTTCTACTGGTTTTTAGTCCATAAATATATCTGCAGGTCTTATTCTGTCTATTGAATCGTTGACTAAATGAATTTGAAAAATAGGGAAGAGCCAATTTTACTGAATATGATGATGCATGTTTTGGTCTCAAAAGACACTAGCTGATCACTTTGA
>NW_004442454.1:0-1208 GCF_000184155.1 Fragaria vesca subsp. vesca
AAAATTCTATATGGTTGGGACCAAATTTTGTTAATGTGTAGCAAAATTTTCTCCAAAGGATTGAATTTATAAGCTTTCATTATTGTCTATAAAATGGAGTTGTGCATTTCTCTTGTTCTGTGTACACACATCTTTATTGTGATTGAGTTGTTGCCTATGTTTTGGTAGTGTATTGTAATTGAGGATGCAGTGGCTGGAGTTCAAGAATGGTGAAGCTACAAGAAAGTTGAATTCAGGATGCAGTTGCAACAGTTCTGGAATGGTGAAGCTACAAGAAAGTTGAATACAAGAAACTTGTGCTTGTAGGAAACTTAGTTGTGTATAGGAAAAACATATGTACAGTAGGAAACTTCAATTGTCTCTTGTTTTTGCATGAGTTGGAAATAAATACAAGAAGAGTTGGTTCTGATATACACTTGTGCTTTTACACTTGGTTGTAATCTGATATGAACAAACTTGTACAAAATACAAAGTGATGCAAAATCAGATCTGAACAAAGATGTTCCTATATACAAACTTGCTACTCTGATATGAACAAACATGTCCCAAATTACCAACTTCATCTGAACTGAACAAACATGTTCCAAACAGCAAAATACATCTGATCTGAACAAACTTGGTTCTACTACTTTGTACACAAAATTTGTACATCTTTACAGATTGATGATTAGTTGTATGAAACAGTAACAATCAATAGTCCTTACATATTATCTGCAAAACAAAACAAGCAATAGGCTGATCAAGTTAAAAAAAAAAAACATTCCAAGTTCCTACAACAACAATATCTTAATCATCAAGCATACAAAAGGCTGATCTGGAAGAAAAAAAAAACAGAAAACACTAGAAAAACCAGTTGCAGTTGGAATAGTAACTTCATGATCTAGCAAACCAAAAACAGCATACCAGATTTCATAAGAGCAAGTAATAGGCTGATCTGGAAAGAAAAAAAAAAAACAGTTGCAGTTGCAACAGTAACTTCATCATCAAGCAAACCAAAACAGCAATAGCAGATTTTATAATAGCAAGGACTATTGGCTGATCTGGTAAAAATAAAAAAAAATAAAATATTCCAGTTGCAGTATCATAGCAGATATGCAAGAAAGCAAGCAATAGGCTAATCAGTTAAAAAAAAATTCCAGTTCTAACAATAAATTAAACATGTTTCAACCATATTACTATCAATACCAGATCTGCAAAACAAAGATAAG
>NW_004442455.1:0-1281 GCF_000184155.1 Fragaria vesca subsp. vesca
ATTCCTACTGTAGTGTTTGGGTAGTATCCTCAGAGCTTGGAATTATGGAATGCGAATTCAACGCTTCGATTTGAAGGGTATAGATTCTTGTTATTTTGTCGAAGTTTCAAGGTAAATGATAAATTGGTAGTTGTGTCATAGTCATGGATCCGGAATAAATCCAGTGGTGATCCCAAGTGAGCTGGAGTTCATTTAAGCGATGAGTCTTGATACTGTAAATCCTATGTGGTAGTTTGAGAGTTGCATGGTGATGTTGATTTTGATGGTTTGTGTCGTTATAGGTATATTTCATGATGTAGCATTATGGAAGAGGGTTTTCCCCTGTTGACTCAAGAAGCGTTTAGAGTCAAGGTTTATTAAGAGTTTTAATATTGAGAGTAGTAGTTTTTGATAGGTTGTTCAGCGTCTCTTCTCGGGATCGTATTGTGGTGGGACCACTTATAGATCCAAGTTTGATTTGAGAGGTCTTCGTTATTTGGTTGTGCATTCGTCTGTTGGTGTCAGGATGATTAGTGGAGGTTTCTAGTGCGACTTCGAAGCGGGTTCTGGCGGATATCGAAGATCTGTGGAGCTTTTGAGCTCGAAGTTAGAGGACTTGCTTTTCGTATGCTTTAAATTATTTCTTTTGGAGCGTGAGCTGAGTTAAGCCATGAGTTTTGATTCTTGCTTGAATTCATGGTTTTCGTTGATTGGTGAACCATAAGGTGTAGTAGTGGGTCTTGTATAAAATTTGTCTTTACTTTTGTTAGTCGCATGTTATTGCAAGCTCGGTTTTCGAAGAAATCTTTTTGGTGGGAAGTCGTGGCCCTGGGATGTGTAGGAGACTTGAGCATATCTGAATTTCAGATCGTATTCTGCTATCAGATTAATTATTATAGGAGGTAGAAAAGAAGTGTGTTTGTCGAGTTCAAAGGTTTTGGTATTTAGAATCATTCTTATGGAACGGCTAGCGTGAGCCGTGTGCTTTTAATTATTGCTCTTGGGGTCGCAGTTGCACCCGAATAAGTAGCATGGCTGGAGATGTAAATTTTGTCAATGCTTAAAGGTGTTCTATTTATGTGGATTTCAACGTCAAGTTTGGCATCATGAATTGACACTACCAGGACAAGCACTTTAGCCGACGAAAAATTTTCGTCGGCCTGTTATCTTAATTCGTCGGCTAAGATCTTAGCCGACGAGCCTTCGTCGGCTATAGTGTCGTCGGGAAAGGCTCGTCTGTGATGACTTTAGCCGACGAAATTTTTTTTTTCGTCGGCTATAGTCCCACAGTTAGCCGACGAA
>NW_004442456.1:0-1392 GCF_000184155.1 Fragaria vesca subsp. vesca
AAGTGTTTTATATTCGCAGATCTAGGCAGCAGCTTATCTGGGAGAAGAAAAACGGGAGAAAAGTTTGGGTGTTGTTGAAATCTGTCCATAATTAGTTTGTGGAGCTATATATAGGTACGTACATGTGTGTATATGTTGATTTTGAGTTTATTTGAGTTGATCGATTTTGAGTACGTTGGATGTATATATATATATATGTGTGTGTGTGTGTTGATTGATTTGGTTGATGATTTGATAATATATATGAAGTTGTTGTTAATAAGTAGTAGATATATATATATATATACATGTTAATTAATTTATAATATTGTGTTGATGGTATGAAGTTGTTGATGATATGAGTTGATGATGATTTTGTGATGATGTTGATATATAATATTGTTATGAGTTGAATGATTTTGTACGTGATGATGTTGATATATATATATATATATGTTGATCGATTTGGTTGATGATTTGATAATATATATGAAGTTGTACATATGTTCATAAGTAGTAGATATATATATATATATATATATATATGTTAATTAGTTTATAATATTGTGTTGATGGTATGAAGTTGTTGATGATAATTTTGTGATGATGTTGATATATATAATATTGTTATGTAATTATTAATTAAGTATATCTATATATATGTGTGTTAATTAATTTGTTATCAATTAGTTGTAGTACGTAGAATATATATAAATGAATTGAGATTTTATATATGGCATAGAATTTAATTAATAATTAGCTAGCATTATACATATATATTTTGTTATATTTTCAGGATATGGATAAGAGTTGGATTTCGCTTCCAAAATGGGACAAAAGACTTGGTAAAAGAATTATGAGTTTTCTGGAATATACGCTGGCTAATGCTAACGGGAATACAATTTTCTATTGCCCGTGCACGAAATGTCAGTGTCGCAGCGATATGCATCGATTTCCGATTGACAAAATATGGCAGCACCTGAAGAGTAACGGGTTTTGGGAGAAGTACACATGTTAGTTATATCACGGTGAAACATCATCAGGGGGTCCGCATGATCATGGCCAATTTTCTGAGACGGGCAGTACTAGTACATCCAACGATCCAACAACGGCCTTCATCAACGACATGTTTTCTTATGAGAGCGGTGTATGCGCTCAAGGACAGTATATGCCTGACCCGGTGCAGCCCTTCCCTAGAGCTGTCAACACTACTGGTATTGACAAGTACAACAAACTGCTTGCTTTTCAACAGACCCCTGTGTACCCCGGTTGTCAGAAGACCGTTCTTGAAAGTGTGATGGACGTAATGAAGATTAAAGTTGAGACAAAATCGACCGTGAAGGCTGTTGATGATTATCTACAGTACACTGCTTCGATGCTGCCCCACGGTCATCGTCTTCCTACCACTCATCA
>NW_004442457.1:0-2038 GCF_000184155.1 Fragaria vesca subsp. vesca
ACTATTCCGGTCATATTCATATTCTATTTCACAAGATTTTCAAAAATTGTGTTCCTTTGTATAGTTGGTTCACAAAGATGTATACTTGCATATAATTTATTAAACAAGTTATACCACATTAGTAGGCACATTGTGGTTCCAATGGCTAAATTTTACAAAATGAAAATTCAACCGTCTCATATGATCAACGTACTTAAATAAGGCTACGGAAAAAATTCACCTGTTTTCTATAAAGTTTGGCTCTCGATCGACTCGGTCAACCTTAACCGACGTCATTTATTACATGAAAACGCTCTTCCATACCCCTATATGACCTAGTTTGGTTGATTCTTCCACACACAAAACTCTCATATTGATGAGATTTAACCACCCATATAAAAATTTAGGGACGTTCACCTCCCGACGATAAGGCTCCCAATAGGAAAGCATAAGCGTAAATAAAGTTGACCGCTGCTATCAGGGACCAAACATTACCGAAAATATGTGATTTTTCAACCATAACCGTATTTCATTGTACCGATCACATCATATTTCACAAGATTTTTGAAAATATTGCTTCCTATATATAGTTGGTTCACAAAGTTATACACTTATATATAATCTACTAGACAAGTTATACCATATTAATAGGCACGTTATAGTTCCGGTTGCTAAATTTTACAAAATGAAAATTCAACCGTATGATACGATCAATATACTTAAATACGGTTATGGAAAAAAATTCACCTGTTTTTGATAAAGTTTAGGTCTCAATCCACATGGTCAAACATAAATCAACGCCACTAATTACATGAAAACGTTCTTACCTACCCCTATATGGCCTATTTTGGTTGATTCTTTCACACACAAAACTCTCACATTGATGAGATCTAACCACCCATGTAAAAATTTAGGGACGTTCACCTCTCGAAGATAAGGCTCCTCATAGGAAAGCATAAGCGTAAATAAGGTTGACCGCTTCTATCGGGGACCAACATTATCGGAAATATGTGATTTTTCAACCATAGTCGTATTTCATTGTACCGATCACATCCTATTTCACAATTATGTTATAGGAACCACAACGTGACTACTAATGTGATGTAACTTGTTTAGTGAATTATATGTAAGTGTACGTCTTTATAAACCAACTATATTTAGAAGATAAAATTTTGAAAAATCGACCGTAGGATGTTATCAATATGATAGAATACAGCTATAGTGGAAAATTCAATCATATTCGATAATATTTGAACCCCGCTCAAGACGGTCAACCTTTTCATCCTTGTTCAAAAAAAAAAATATTCATATGTAAATTTAATTACATACTCTGTTATTAATGTAATCAACTTGTTTTGTAACCAAAAAAAAAAATGTAATCAACTTGTTCCAACAAAAAAAAAAAAAACTCGTTTGTACGGTTTGTTTTCAATCTAATAAAAAAAACAATTTAATTATATTGGACAAAAAGTGAATTAAAGAAAATCGGAAATCTAAATAATTATTTAAAAGATGGTTAAACAAAACAAAGTGCAGCCACATGTGGTTACATGGCTTTACCACTATTAAGTGTCCTCTAAAGCCATTAACAACACGTGTCCTTATCTTTAATTGGATCGGGGAGAAATTTTCTCCAGAACTAAATCCTCGGAGGCAGATGAATCCTCTTTTATTCTCTTCTCAAAGCTGACCTAATGACATATTCTTTTGATACTCTTCCATCGTCACCAGATCCATGGACTTCATTGATATCAATACCATACTTCTTCGCAAGGTTCCTAACGGGAGGTGTGGATAAAACTCCACCTATGTTTTGTACACCAGATCCAAATCTGAAGAGATCAATCATTGGAAGATATGTGGAAAAGACCCAGAGCTTCGCCGAAGAAGCAGCCAAGAAATCAGAGTTCACCACCTCCGTCAAAAACTCAAAATCTTCCACTTAGTACCTTTTTTCTACTGCACTTGTACTCACAAGGACTCACCGCTTTTCCGGCCTCCAACTTTCTCCGTTTAGCGATAACCTGAAATTGAAATTGAACACCGACTTAATCAGCTT
>NW_004442458.1:0-1601 GCF_000184155.1 Fragaria vesca subsp. vesca
GTAAATACATACATATATTATAGAGTCTGAGAGGCTCGATATTTTATGGGATAAAAGTTTTATCGCTTGCGGCATGCATTCGATTTTTTCCTTAGAATTTAATTTGGGGAAACATAAATATTTTAATTATTATTTTATTTTTGTTCCACTCACTCTAACGTTATTAAATGTTTTCCCCTGGGCCCTTCGTTTTAAATTGCCCAGTCTGCAGAGTTCGGGTTGGATCTAGTAGGAGACGAGGCATAGTCACCCGCATTTCTGCCAGTTTTCGCCAGTAGGTTACCTGTTCAACCTACTCGTGTTTTCTTGCTTCCGCTTGTGTTTAGTAGCTCTGAATACTTTAGAATTTTTGTATATTATGTGATGTTCAGAAGTGTTAAATTAAGAGTGTAATATGAAATTTTCGAGTTAGGGTTGTCCATCTGCAAGGGAGATTTTCTTAATCTTTTCAGTAAATTTTCCTTGGAGGTGGTCCCCGCACGACTTACTCTGGGTTTCAGGGTGAAATTCGGGGTGGGTCGTGTCATCCCGACTCTTAAATTTTTACTTTATTTATTAGCTTGGTATTAATAAGAGTTTTACCGTCTTCGTCAATGAATTTATAGTTTCAAAGGTCCCTAGAGGGGTTTTAAGGGACGATTATTTCGGAGGAATTATTCGTAAGAGAAAATGTGACGACGGTAAAAATGTTTAAATTTTGGCTAGTAAAAGGTAATTTTTATTATGGTATTTTTATTGGGGTGTTTTATGTTATGAAGTGTGGGTATTAAGGAGTGGACCGGGTCACATTTTAGTGGAAAAAGCTCACTCTCTCTTTCTCTTCTCTCCCTCTCCCTCTTCCCCTGAGCCCTCTCCCCGCCGTCCGGCCACCTGAGACCGCCGCTCCAGTCCCGATCAGTCGGCCTCCGACCCAGCTCCTATCCTAGACCGGTGAGAGCTCCCCTAGTGGCGCCGTGAGGGAGAGTTGCCGCCCGAAAGTCCCGACTGCCCCCATCCTTTGTTTTTCCAAGAATATTCAACAAAGTTCCTATAAGGATCTCAAAAACATTTTTCTCGATATGCATGACATCAAGGCAATGCTGAACAGGGAGAAACTTCCAATATTCCAGATAGTTTGCTTCTTGATGATAAATTGATAGTTTGAGCCTTACTTGCAGCTTCCTGATAGTTTGCTTCTTGAACAAAATAAAGGTCACACCTGTATACACAAGGTATACAGAATCAGATTATTTGCACAAAAGTAAGAGATAAGGACATAAGCTGATGGACTTTCCTGAGAGCTCTCCATTCGGAATCTGCCAGCGCCATATCCACAGCATTCTAGACCAAATGAAAGACCAACAGTGACTAACTAATATAAAGTAAACACAGCTTTCGCAATCAAGATTTCATCTTCCGAAGAGAAATGCTACTCTAAATATACCCAAGAGTAGAGCAGAGCTCACAGTAGCAGCAGTTGGAGGAAACCTATTTACAGATAATCAGTAAACCAAATCTTCAATCAATTGGGGAAATGCATGATTTTACGAGATCATTTTTACTTGACCAGATAACACAAAAAGTTCCTATAGGTTTGTGAGTGAAAGAAGAGTGAAAAGAAC
>NW_004442459.1:0-1063 GCF_000184155.1 Fragaria vesca subsp. vesca
CAGAAGACAGGACCACAAAGCTACCCAAAAAAGGAAGAGAAAACAAGAGGACATAGCACCAATCGATAATGATATAGTCTTACGAACAAACCAAGTACATGCCAAAACACAAGTACATGCCAAAACCCAGGTACATGCCAAAAGGGGTCGTGGTCGACCTCCTGGCTCGACGAACAAGAAAAAATAGAATGAAGAACAATGACTAGACCAGATTGAAGCATTTTAAGTTTCTTTGACCTGAAAGGAAGCTTTTTATTTAGTTTGACCATCTTTCAGCTAGTTTTAGAGATGACAATTTTTTTACTTTGACTTTGGTACTTTTGAGTATGTGTTATTTTTTATTTTCCAATCACTTTCTGGGTCATTGACATACTATTTTAAGGATTGGTTTAGTGCTTGATACGTTTCTGGGTCATGTTGAAAACCGTTAGATGTCTACAATGTAGTGAACACAGGTGGAGAATATGCATCCACTACTACACAGGAGGCTTTCTAAAACACATAAAACGTCATGAAAGGTCTTCCATGACGTTTTCTGTGTGTCGTTAGAAACGTCATGGGCTCGTCCATGTCCGCAAGCTGACGCATAGATTTTGCAAGTGAAGAAATCTACAGAAATGAAAAACAAGATGTTAATCCACAACCAATTGATATGGGATTAAGAAGACACATGCCTTCCCAGGTTTTAGGGCCAATCGAGCTATTAGTGCCCTATCATATCCAGCTTCCTGCGCAGCTATGATATCAGCTAAAATTTATAGAGTGCAATTGCATACAGTTACTATCTATGTGTGTGTCTCCTTTTCTTTTCCATAGCAAGCATACAAGTAACAGAGTTCACTAACGGATTTCAGTAACCTGAGAAGCCAAAACAAAATCAACTGAACATCTAAGCGTCTACAAAGAGGATTCTACCTCCAGACATTCGGTATAAATGGGTTCAATGTAGACCCTCTTTGAGTCTCCTTAGATTGAACCCCAAATGCACACAGAGAGTCTTCAGCATTGCCAAAGAGTTTGTCAATCTCTATCATCTATATACACTACCATAACTAAAAATTAA
>NW_004442460.1:0-1060 GCF_000184155.1 Fragaria vesca subsp. vesca
TGCTGACAATCAGACATCTGCTCACATAAGCTGCAATTTCCCTACTTCATGTTTGGCCACCAATAATAATCCTTCAAAATCCGATACATTTTTAGTGCTACCCGGATGAGCAGCATATGCAGAGCTATGAGCTTCCTCCATAATCTCACTCTTCAACTCTTCATTTCTTTTGGAACACATAGTCGGTTCTTAAACATAGAGTCCCATCTCTTCTAACTGAAAAATGATCGGCTGCGGCTCCATTCGAAACTCTTTCCATCAATCGAACTATGGAAGGATCATTATACTGTGCTTCCCGCACTCTATCAACCAAAACTGGCCTCATATGAAAACTGGCTATCAAAGCACCAACCTCATCCACTGATAAATCCACTCCTGTAGCTCGCAACTCACAAAGAAGCGGAACACGAACCATCTTTATATGAGATAAAGATATGGAGGGATTTCGACTAAGAGCATCAGCTACCACATTAGCTTTTCCAGGATGATACTCAATAGTGCAATCATAATCATTGATTAACTCCATCCACCTTCTCTGTCTCATATTAAGCTCTCTTTGAGTGAACACAGGGTTATGTGCTGTATATGTACATGCCCACCTCCAATCTAACACGAGGCCTTTTGGTGGCTCAGCGGCTTCGAAGGGGATGGGTACTCCGAGGTTAAGCATGTTGACGCTAGAGCAATCCCAGGATGGGTGACCTACTGGGAAGTTGCTCCTGAGCTACCGGAAACAAAACCGTGAGGGCCGGTGGGCCCAAAGCGGACAATATCGTGTTACGGCGGAATGGGTCCTGGGATGTGACAAATGGTATCAGAACCACTCTGCCGTGTGGTGCGAGTGTGCCGACGAGGGCGTCGGACTCCCAAGGGGGGTGGATTGTAATATCCCACATCGGCTAAACGGAGAAGGGTTATGTGCTGTATATGTACATGCCCACCTCTAATCTAATACGAGGCTTTTTGGTGGCTCAGCGGCTTCGGAGGGGATGGGTACTCCGAGGTTAAGCATGTTGATGCTAGAGCAATTCCAGGATTGGTGACCTACTGGGAAGCTGCT
>NW_004442461.1:0-1206 GCF_000184155.1 Fragaria vesca subsp. vesca
GAATTGGATATAGAGCTTTCTATTATTAATCCTCTATGGTCCATCTTCAGTAAGGACCTGGTTTTCATTCCGGTACAGCACGGGGTCAGCCACCACTATACCTTGGTCCTGATTGACAACGAAGCTCGATGCTTCTATCACCTGAACTCAATGCTACCGTCAAGGAACGATTACTCTGCCGACACCAACAACCACTTTCAGAATGCAAAGGCAGTGGTGAGTTGTAACTGATTTATTAGGGTAAGAAGTTCACTGGGGGGCAGTAAACTTCTTACCCTGTTTTTTGTTTGTTGTTTGTTCTCTTAGTTTGTTTGAGTTGTAATTTACTTGTGTGTTGGAACCAACAGGTGAAGCACATTATGGTGTTCATCAAACGCGTATATGATTCCACCAAATACCCTCTCAGCCAAGGTTTGGACCTTGAGGAATGGAGGGAAAACTATGACAAGCAGGACAGCCAAGGAATAGTGGTTGACGGCTACTCGATGATGAGTGCTGAAGAGAAAAGAACAAGAAGATGGATGCTGGACCAAAACGTTTATCAAGCAAGATACAAGCTGAAGGATATCTTATCCTGCCCGCAACAAAACAAAACATCGTAAGTACCTTTAAACTTCCTTTAAAGAGTTTTATTGGGGTCAGAAATTACTTGTCTGTTTTATTGGGGTGAAAAATTTAGTAACACTGTTTCTTAATACATTGCAGGTCAGACTGTGGACCATTTTTGCTCCACTTTATAGAGAGCCTATGTCATAGGAAAAAACCGACAAAAGATGACGGTAATGAAATGAGGAGGAAGATCCTGCTAAAGTTCATGGACATCAATATAACAAAAAGTTTAGTGTCACTTTAGATGTAGGATCTTCAAAATGTGAAAATATGTAGTATTTTGGTAGTGTTGCAAGATATGAATGATCTTGAATTTCAGTAAAGGAACTTGTTCTTTTAGTAAATTTGGTCTATTCCTTTGATCTTTCTGTCAGTTTCATTTATCTTTGGTTGTCAATTTCAGTTTTTTTTTTTTAGTTACAGGGTGGTTATTGGGGGTCAGTAAACTTTGGTTGCTCTGTTCAGAAAAATTACTGACCCCAATAATTTTTCATACTTGAGAGTTTACTACCCCATTATGTCATTAGAGGATGGTTGAAAGGAACCTAAATAATAACAATCATCCAGAAACTTTGGTTGCTCTGGTCAGGAAAATTA
>NW_004442462.1:0-4176 GCF_000184155.1 Fragaria vesca subsp. vesca
TTCGAACATATGAGCATAACAAAAACTGGAAGCATTCCAGATAAAAGAAAAGACCTGGAATAGAGTAAAACAAACATCCAAGTATCAAACTGGAAGAAAATAAAGGATGGCGGATGTGTTGTAAAAAATTACTGACCCCCAATAATTTTCCATACTTTACATATATATGAGCGTAATTTTCCAATCATTTTCCATACTTGAGAGTTTAATTACTACCCCAATAATATTCTTCACCTTATACCTCCGGTTAGGGCCCTAATCCTGTTTGAGAGCATATGACATTGTGATTTCGTTTGTTGTTTGGGCGTTTCGAATTCGGATTTGTGAAAAAATTCCGGCAGCATCTCCCTACAGTTCCCCAAGTGCACAAATATCTATACCTAGAATGCACTCGAGGAACAATAATTAAATGAAGATCTTGTCGAAATATATATACCCACAACCGAAAACAAAACCCACCAACAACAAACAGGATCTCAATGTCATATGCTCCCAAACTGTCCAAATATGGGACAATTCGAAAACCATTTTGTTAGACACAGTCCTAACATAATGGTTCTCGAACGAGATTTCTAAGGGTAACAATATATATTGATGAATGTATAAGAATATTATAATTCTTAATTACATGATTCATCATTTTATTTTTTATCATATGATGATGATAATACACAAATCGATTTGAATGAAAACAAAAATTTGATAAACATATTATTCACATAATCATTAATCATACATACAAAAGCTAAATATATATATATATATATATATTTAAAATTATACACACAAAAGTTAGATATATATACAAACATAATACTATATAGTTTTCATGCATATATAATATTATACGTACGTACAAACATATTATACACACATATCCAATAATTATATTAAGCATACAAGTAAGCAACAATCCATCAAAATTGGACCGGCAAGTCGCCGAAAGTTCGCAGAAAATATGCCTAAAAGAAGAAAGTAGATATATTAATTAAAGTAGTTACATATATACCAATTAGCTAAGAGATCGAGATCGAGGCGCGCAGCTCTTCAAAATCGATCAACTTCATGAAGAAAAACTTCCAAAACTACATTGGATCGGATGAATATTCCAATGAGGGGGAGGGGAGCTAGACCATGCCTTAATTTCTTCTGCGTTCTCTTCTGGGCAAAATGTGTATAAATGGATGATGTGTAAACCTAGCTGATGGAATATTCCGTCGCCTAAGAGAAAAGGCTTCGGAAAAATATTCGTTCTGCTTTGTGTCAGGCAATAATTCAAAATCATAGGCGACAGAATATTCCATCGCCTAAGAGAAAAGGCTTTAGAAAAAATATTTGTTCTACTTTGTGTCAGGCAATAATTCAAAATCTTAGGCGACGGAACAGTTCGTCGCCTAAGAAAAGAAATTCGTCTCCCAAGTACATCCTAACAGACAGAAACGTCTTCGTCGCCCAAGAAAATTTCGGACGACCGAAAACTGTTCGTCATATAAGAGAGACATACCAACGGAACAATATTCGTCGCCCTAGAAAATGTTAGACGACGAAATCATACCGACGGAAGGTATTCGTCGCCTAGGGTTTACTAAGGCGACCGAACCTGGACGACGAATGGTGTTTCGTCATGCAGGAAAATCCAAGTCAACGGAAGACGTGTACGGTTATTTTCCGTCGCCTAAGATATCTTAGACGACGGATGCGGCATCATAGACGACGGTTCCTCTTCCGTCGGTGAAGAGTTACTTAGCCGACGAAATTAGTATAATTTTGTCGGCTAAGTTGATATTTCCTGTAGTGTCTCCAACTGTACAGATTTCTGGGGTTTTATTGCAATTCAACAAACACAAATTTTCACCAATTTTTGACTATTTCTTAAAAGATACAAGTAAAAAGAAGCGCGTAACGAAGACAATCATGTGAAACTCTGAAGCTCACCAAAACGTTCAAAAACAAACTAAAAAAAGTCTGGGATGTTAATGCAATTTAACAAACGTGACCTTTCACCAATTCTTAATTACTAGTTTTTGTGCCCGCGCATTGCTGCGGGGAATAATCAAGTGTTGAACAATACTGTGTATTCTTAATGAAGTGTATTGTTGTCAAATAACTGGATATGACCTATGACAAAAGCTATAGACATGATGTATTAATATCAATGAGGTTGGTTAAAACATAAATTGATTCAAAATAGTAAAATACTTTTGTACAGTAAATTACAATGCAGTAAATAGAGATATTTTAAAAGCATCCTTCACCAAACCAAAAAGAGAAGAACATAACCTGATTAACAAAATCACAACCTTAACCACAACCTACAAAACAGGAAGATATCCATAACATCGAACCATTTTGGGTTTTTGACATACACATTACGTTTGATTGGTGCTAATACATAAGTGAAGCGATAGATCTAAGATGTTGCTGAACAACTATGAATACCTGCAAGTAAAAGGATAATATACATTATAAATCAAGATAAGTTGGATTCCAAATGTCATATGATGCCTAACTTTCGCATAGTATCTGAAACTATTCAGCTTTTTCAAACAACCAAACATTGTAACCACAAATTTGGAACCATATTATAAAGGCCTAACTTCAAACATCTGTGACGTAATTCTTAACCAGTCCCCTCATAATGCAAGTAAAGAGAACAATAAAAGTATCACAATAAAAGTACCACTGATATGCAAGACCTAGCACTTGTTCAGTAATGAAAGTTACGTAGTAAATTGATGACATGATTAAAGTGAAGGAACCTTACCAATCTGAATCAGTCTTAAAACTCTCGATCAAAGTCAGTTTTAGCAATTTGCATGTGAAATTGATAACAGAAAGAAACTGTGAAGATCAGAAGAAAGCTGTAGAGTCTAGTGCACATATAAATCATGCTCCGGACAATTAGGCAATGTATATTCTGAATGATGATGTTATACCAAGATTCATACCTGAGTATAAAATAGAAATAAAATCTGTCACCACACTGTTCACCAACTCTGCACAATGAAATGCTAGTGTTGAAAACATTTACTTCATCAACTGGCTAAAAAGCAAAAGATGTACACAAATTCACTTTTTCCCGAATGCTTAGAATAATGATAAAAAGTAGCAAATTTGATATAATTCCTATCTGAATCTTGCTAAATCAGAGGTTATACACTGATTCAGCGGTATCCAGAATGGTGCCTAACAATTCACTGATCTATGATAAACATGTAAAATTCCAAATTGAAACTTCAGAACTACTCAAGTCACACGTCTATCTAATACCATATTTACTGACATTTTTTTTATTTATATGTTAAAAAAAGGTACTCTCCAGCACCAATATTTCAATTTTGTTTTTTCTATTAAAATTTTCTATATGCACGATCTTGAATGTAAATTTTTTTTTTTCTGACTGTTACAACATCTGCATGCTTACAGTAAACTATGCAGTGAGCTTCAATGCGACTTTTAGCAAAGAAGAATTGATGACCCAATCACACATGAATTCAACTGTTTAAGTTATTCACTTTTGCCTTATCATGATCATAAAGTTAAACAGTACAGTTTGTGCTTATGAAAGATGATGATTAGATGTAACAATAGAAGTTCACTTGATCAATTCCTTTTCAACTTTGGTTTTTTCAAACAATATTCATTTCAAATATGAAGGAAGATGACAATTAAAATATAATCATCAATTATGTTAATGATGATGAAATAAGCAGAATAAGGAAGAAAATATAGTTTTACAACTACCTTTCAAGAGATTGAGAGAGTAAGAAATAGAGGTGAGGTGACACGACCCACCCCGAATTTCACCCTGAAACCCAGAATAAGTCGTGCGGGGACCACCTCCAAGGAAAATTTACTGAAAAGATTAAGAAAATCTCCCTTGTAGATGGACAACCCTAACTCGAAAATTTCATATTACACTTCTGAACATCACATAATATACAAAAATTCTAAAGTATTCAGAGCTACTAAACATAAGCGGAAGCAAGAAAATACGAGTAGGTTGAACAGGTAACCTACTGGCGAAAACTGGCCGAAAAGCGGGTGACTATGCCTCGTCTCCTACTAGATCCAACCCGAACTCTGCAGACTGGGCAATTTAAAACGAAGGGCCCAGGGGAAAACATTTAATAACGTTAGAGTGAGTGGACAAAAATAAATTAATAATTAAAATAT
>NW_004442463.1:0-1209 GCF_000184155.1 Fragaria vesca subsp. vesca
ATTTTTATACACTCTCGGGATTGCAGCTTTTCGTAGCTTCTTTCAATCCTTCTAAATGGTTCAAGTGGAACTATTTACTCGCCTATCTACTCCTTGTAGTTATGTCTCATAGAGACATTGAGTGGTTCGCAGATAGTGGAACTATCCACAACATTCTAAGGAACCATGTTAAGTTTTAAAGACATTCCTGTTAATGGTTTTCATTTGAAAACACATTGTGAGAATGAACAAGAATTCTTTTGTGTATACCTCCCCATGAATGCGAACTGAAGCGCATCTTGGAGAAATTCATGAGTCAATCTAGTGAACTGTATGTCACTACGATTCGAATATCGAATCCCATGTTGTCGCCAAACATGATATTTGGGACACCGACTCATATAGGCTTTGGTTTGACCAAATTGGTCAACCTGGAAGAGATATAATGGTCCAAATTTTGAGAAATTCTCATGGACATCCATTCTTCTGCTCAAAACGAAGACATTCGAGATCTAGCGTCACCATGAAGCATGGTGGTGACCCGGGGGACATTGACGTCACCCGAACACGACTCCAACTTCCTAGAGGTCGTCCGGTCAATTCCTCAAGCAATTGAGGTGCACCGGCCTTTCCTCGATGTCGCATTGGCCCCCTGCAATGCTCATTGCTCGTTTTGAAAGCCTATTCGTTAGCTAAATAAGGAGTGAGACCCTCCTACGCTAAATAACACAAAAGTGAAATTCTATTCTTACATCAAACTATGTAGATAGATACAACCAACTTGCGGACACCTTTTTATGCTTTATGGTGTTGGTTGAAGTGTTAACACACTGGTCACGTGTTACACTATTATCTACTGCTTATGCTGCTTATACTTCTACGGGCTCACTACCCATTCTTTAAAGAAGTTCATCAGGATGTAAGTTGAAGTGTACTGTACCCCATGTTCACACGCAATACGGTCTCACCGAGGCTACGACCAAGCAACTTTAGCTTGTCGCTCAAACATTATTGATGCGCACCACTCTTTCTATTGTGTCTTGGGGCTATGCAATATTTGCATGCAGCTTTACTATTCATCTACGACCCACCATCATTGAATTTTATTGTACTACAGCTCGTGACTGTGTACCAGGATTGACACGAAATTGCAATCCTTGAGCTCGGCAAGATTGAAACGGATCTCCAATCCTTGAGCTCGGCTAGATATTATTTCTAGGTGCCAAATCG
>NW_004442464.1:0-1070 GCF_000184155.1 Fragaria vesca subsp. vesca
GGACTCACTCCCTCTTGAGCTAGGTAAGGAGAAATTTGAGGTGGAAGTTTTATGGCGTTTTTTATGTTTTTAGTCGATTACCCTAGTTAGGCTTAGAATTGGTGTTTGTGTTAGTTAGGAAAGTTGTAGAGCATGATGAGAGGATTATTCTGTCAAAATTTCATAGGTTTTGGAGGTCGCCGGAATTGACTTCCGGCCGACGCTGCCGGCGGAGCCGCCGCCGGTTAGGAGATTTTTAGGGTTTTAAGTGTGGAATATTAAGAGGAGTATATTGATGTGATTTATGGAATTTTTGGATGAGATTTGGATAGGTTTGCGAATTTCCGAAGTTTGGTATTTTTGGCGGTTAATTAATGTAGAATCCGGCCGTAGGATTTAAGTCGTATTTTGGGGAGGTTGTATTTACGACTGTTGAGTATGATATTTAAGTTCGGATCGTTCCGATTTAAGAATATCGAAGTTAGGCAATGATGAGCGTATTTATGGCTCTCGGGTAATTTTGCCTATTTTGATTAAATATTGGATTATTGGTTGGGAAATTAATATTATATTTGGAACAGGACGTGAGGAGGCTCGAGCAGACGAGGCCCCAGATCGACATCAGGCTTAGGCCTAATTTGTGAGTGGACGTTTATTTTAAATAAATGCATGCTATAGTTCATGGATGAACAATTAATGTTGCGGAATATTTTAACGTCATTTTAATTTGACGATTTTTATTTCTCTTGGAGAGTCACCGAAAATGGGATTTTCGGTGGATATAAATATGTATTTATGAGCGAGTATGTATATAAATGCTAGCTAGCCCTATGTGTCTGTCCACCTTAATGGCGTAGCATATAGCCGCATTATGGTGTGACGTGAGCGTTGGACGTGAGCGTAGTAGCCCTATTTGAGTGTTTAATTCATATAGGGGGTATGGACACATATTTATACACCCGTCTGTCCACCTTGATGGCGTAGTGTAGCACCGCATTAAGGTCGTGACGTGAGCGTTGGACGCGAGCGTAGTAGCCCTATATAGACCCATGAATTTATATAGGGAGTATGGACGAGTGTAAATACATACG
>NW_004442465.1:0-1995 GCF_000184155.1 Fragaria vesca subsp. vesca
ATTTCCAAATCGAACTCTTGGAGAAGCAATATCCACCTTATCAACCTCGGCTTGGCATCCTTCTTCGTCAACAAATACTTCAAAGCAGCATGGTCAGTGTAAACAATAACTTTAGATTGAAGTAAGTAAGAACGAAACTTATCTAAAGCAAAGATCACGGCAAGAAGTTCTTTCTCGGTGGTGGTGTAGTTCTGTTGCGCATCATTGAGCGTCCGAGAGGCATAATATATGGCATACGGCTGCTTTTCTTTTCTTTGTCCGAGCACAGCCCCCACGGCATAGTCTAAGGCGTCACACATCAACTCGAAGGGTAAGGACCAATCCGGTGGCGCCATGATCGGTGCCGATGTCAACATGGTCTTCAACCGCTCAAAAGCTTCCTTGTACTCGGCATCAAAGTGGAAGGGCACATCTTTTTGCAACAAAGAACTCAAGGGTCGAGCTATCTTAGAGAAATCTTTGATAAATCGACGATAAAAACCTGCATGTCCAAGAAAGCTTCGAACATCCCTCACACTTGTGGGGATGGGTAAGTGACGCACAAGATCTATCTTAGATTTATCAACTTCAATACCCCTAGAACTAACAATATGACCAAGCACTATACCCTGAGTAACCATGAAGTGACATTTTTCCCAATTAAGCACAAGATTAGTTTCCTCACATCTCCTAAGCACAAATTCTACGTTTTCTAAACATGCATCGAAATCCTCACCATAAACAGAAAAATCATCCATAAAGACTTCAATCTTAGAACCTATGAACTCAGAAAATATGTGGTACATGCGTCTTTGAAACGTACCTGGAGCATTGCACAAGCCAAAAGGCATGCGGCGGTAGGCAAAAGTGCCAAAGGGACATGTGAACGTTGTCTTCTCTTGATCCTCTTCCGCAACACTTATTTGATTGTAACCACTATAACCGTCAAGAAAACAATAAAAGGAATGACCGGCTAACCTCTCAAGCATTTGATCAATGAATGGCAATGGCATGTGATCCTTCTTTGTTGTTGCATTGAGCCTCCTATAATCGATACACACTCGGTGGCCGGTTACGGTCCTTTGCGGCACAAGCTCGTTTTCATCATTCTTCACCACCGTGATTCCGCTCTTCTTTGGCACAACTTGAACCGGTGAAATCCACCTTGAATCCGAAATTGGGTAGATGACTCCACAATCGAGCCCCTTTGTCACCTCATCCTTCACAACTTGCATCATAGGTGGATGAAGACGTCGTTGACCCTCCTTGGTCGGTTTTACTCCATCTTCAAGCAAAATTCGGTGAACACACATTGTAGGGCTAATTCCCTTGATGTCGGCTAAGGTCCAACCTATGGCCGTCTTGTGTCTCTTCAAAACATCGATCAATTTCTCCTCTTGCTCCTTCTCTAGTGATGATGATATGATAACTGGCAATGTTTCATTCTCTCCCAAGTACACATACTTCAAATGTTCCGGAAGAACTTTGAGATCTAATTTTGGGGCTTGGACAATGGAATGACGAAACTTGTTAGATGGAAAGAGAATTGGACTAGGGGAGGAGTAGTATACCTCGGCAGCCACCTCAAGTGACTGCACGGTTTCAAGCAAGGGTAGAGGTACGGCATCTTGAGCTAAGCTGATTTTGTTCCCCATGGCATCAAATCCGATTCCTTTCGCCAAGGTGAGTGCTAAGGTGTCTTGAGCTATTGTCTCCACATATTCATCTGCAAGAGCATCCACAACATCAATAGAAAAGGAATCTCGAAAAAGTTCAGGAAGTGGATACCTCATCGCATCAAAAACATTGTAACTAATGATGTCTCCATCTATTTCGAAAGTTAGTTCCCCTGAGTAGACATCAATTTTGGTCCTTGCGGTTCTCATGAATGGCCTTCCCAATAGAATGGGAATTTCTTTGTCATCTGCATCCACCGGTTCCATGTCAATGACATAGAAATCTGCAGGAAATGTTAAACTTGCAACCTGCACTAAAACATCCTCAACATACCCCAGA
>NW_004442465.1:2537-4751 GCF_000184155.1 Fragaria vesca subsp. vesca
TAGCAAACCTGTTGGGGGAAAGGGGGCACGAGCATGGACATTAGTAGAAACTAAACCATTAGAGCTAGAAGACTTACCTTTCTCAAACACGGCTTGAGTGGATTTCAGATCAGCAGGGACTGCAAGAGGCACGGCCTCTTGCACCTTCTTCTTCTCGGCTGGAACTGCCGCTTCTCTCTCGGACTGAGGCACGGTCTTTTTGTCCGGCTGCTTTTCGGCATAAACCTCTTCAATATCTTCGTCATCTTGCAGAAAGACGTTTTCGGCCTCACCTTCCTTAGAAGGCTCTGATTTCTTCAACAAGGGCTCCTCAAATGCAACCACTCCTAGTTGTAACGATCTTGAATTGTCCTGCATTCGGGTTTGGCAAGGTTTGGCCCGGCAACTTACCACTTTCATGGATTTTACCCATGAAATCGATAACCTGTCCCATCTGCTTCTTGAGCTCCGTGATCTCTTTAGAATTAGCCTGTTGACCTGTCACTAAAGCTTGAGTTGCAGATGTTAAGTTTTGTTGCCCTTGAGCAAGGGACTTCAAGATTTCATCATAATTAGGAGTAGAAGAACTAGCATTATTATTTGAACCTTGAACATTGGCATTATTAGGCACGAAATTAGAAGAGTTAAGAACAAAACCTTGAGGTACCTGAGGCCTCACAAACAAACCTGAAGGACGAGGTCCTTGACCTTGAGTATTGGCCGGTTGAGCATTGTTGTTACTCCACCGAAAATTCGGATGATCTCTAATTCCAGGATTGTAAGTGTTTGAATATGGGTCATAATGTTGCCTCTGTTGTCCCATAAAGTTCAACTCTTCCTCACTCATAGCACCATTCAGACATGAATCTGTAGAGTGATCCGAAAGTGAGCAAATTCCACAAGCTTGGTTGCCAAGGTTCGAACCATTGAAAGCCTTGACCAAGACATCAAGCTTCCTATCCAACGTGATCATTTGATTCCGAGCTTTAATGTCATAGACACCACCACGGCCTCCTGCCGACTTCCTTGAGTTCTTGGTGCTGAATTGACGATTGTTATCCGCCAAGTCCTCAATCAAGTTATATGCTTGCCGTCCGGTCTTGTTCATAAATGTGCATCCACATGCAGAGTCCACCATACCCTTGTTAGTGTTGTCAAGTCCCTCATAAAAAGCTTGAACTAACTCGTCAAAAGAAATTCCATGATGAGGGCACTTCCTCTGAAGTTCCTGAAACTCTTCCCATGCATCATAGAGAGTGTCACCATCCTTTTGAGTGAAGTTCTGAATCTCCCTCCTTAGCTTCTTCGTGAGTTGCGCAGGGAAGAATTGTTTCAAGAACTTCGAGGTCATCTCATTCCAATTGGTGCTGATTCCTGAAGGCAAAGAATACAACCAACGCTTAGCATCATCTTTAAGAGTAAAAGGAAATAAAAGCAACTTTAGGCCTTCTGGAGTAAGATGATTGATTGATTGCAATCTGCAGATATCGAGAAACTCTCTAAGGTGAACATTAGGGTCTTCCATTGGAGATCCTGAGTACTTAGGCAATTGCCCAAGCAACTGAACCGGTATGGAGAAGTTGGCTTCATTAGGCACAGTGAAAGCAATGCATGAAGGTGATTCCGGGGCTGTGGGGACGAAAGCAGATTTGAGTGGTGAGTCGGTCATGTCGATGTCGGACTTGTCTTCCTCAAAATCAATCTCGGATTCGGATGAAGATGAAGATTCAGAATGGATCCGAAATGGAGAAGGTGGATCTTGCTCTTCAAATTCCAAAGGTCCAACCGTGCTTGATAGGAGCACAAAGTGTGACGTTCTTAATATGTTTATACCCTTTATTTACCCTTTGTTAACTCCTATTTAGTTGTTTTAGCTTTATATTTGTGTTTAGTGTAGAATAATTGCTTAATTTAGAAATATGTAGTTTTTAGTATTAGAATACATAGTATTTTCGGATTTGAATAATTTGGTGTTGAAATTGTGCTGAGTGTTGGAAACCCTTGTTTACTCAGGATTCCTGTCTTGATCAAGATTCCATCTTTCCTCGAAGCCTAGTCCATGAAAGAGAGGTCCAAACCAAGTCTAATATGGAGAAGAAGATCTAAATTCGGCAGAATTTCAAGAATATCCAAGCCCTTGAAAATCCGGATTAAATCGGGAGAATTCCTGTGCACGTCTGTCAACTTCAACGGACTCTCCAGGACATCTCACAATGAATCAGAAAACGTGACAGA
>NW_004442466.1:0-1039 GCF_000184155.1 Fragaria vesca subsp. vesca
GTGACGAGGTGATGAGTGCTATAGCGAGGGAGACATGGCCGGACACGCAGGAGAAAGAGATGTCCGAAGCCATGTCCCGGATCGACACTTCGGATTCGACGATTGGGGCGAGGATCATGGGCACAGCCTTCCCACCAAGAGAAAACAACTTCTACTGCCGGGGTCTAGGAAAGAAAGGCGAGGGGGTCCTGAAGACCACTCTAGGATTTCAACGAAAGGCAGCCTCGACCAGCAGCAGGACCACGTCCACGACCACCAGGACGACTCAGCTAGAGTCGGAAGTTCAGAGACTACGAGAACAGCAAGCTGCTCAGGCTGCCTATAATGCCTCGCAGGCAGCCTATAATGCCGTGCAGGCAGCCTATGTTGCCGAGATACATGCCATCCAGCAGGCCCAGCAGCAGCAGATGTTCCAGTACATGCATGACTTTACAGCTGCCCAGCTTCAGGGACTTCCGGCTCCGCCCATGCCTCCGCCCATACCGCTACCCCAGCCGCCGCAACCTCCGCAGTTCCTAGAACCGGATATTAATTTAGACGATTTAGATTTTCTGTAGTTGATGAATGAATTATATAGTTTTATGTGCTTGTTGTTGGTTATATATGGAATTGTTTTGGTGTATTTTGCAGCTTGCTTGGAATGGTAATTCAAAAATTTTGGGTTTTTTACAGGAATGGACTTATAGCCGACTGATAAGTGCGTTTTACGCCATGATCTTAATGGATTTTCCACCCCCATTTACACTTTGTTTGTGCCTTAGTATGTTTGTTTTTACTTATTTTAGAGTCAAGTAGGGTTTTTCTGTAGAGTTGTAGACTACTAGTCGTTTTTATACAGAAAATTGCACTTAAATGATGAAAACCGTTTTTGGACTATCACTTGGACGTTTTACCGTGATTCGTTATTGGGTTACCTTGTCAGTTTTGATGTATCTTGTTTAAATGTGCAGAAGACAGGTACATGAATGTTACGTATCAAGAATCATGGTGAATGGACTCATGAATGACAACAAGTGAGGCCACGGAAGAGGAAGGAACA
>NW_004442467.1:0-1278 GCF_000184155.1 Fragaria vesca subsp. vesca
GTTGGTTACTATTTTTGTAAGTTATTTGGGAATGATTATCACAGGTTCATATGCATTTGACATTTCAAATATCTAGTTTTATTGAGTATCAAAGATTGTGAAAGTTTAGTGAGAGGCTAGGGTTTGGGATTTGGATCTACTGCACTAGCAAGATAAAAAAAAGTATTGCATTTTTGGTAATATGTCAAAGATGTTTTGACACACGTGACTAGCATTGGTATCACATATACCTTGTTTGCTTTTATACAATAAATTATGCTTTCCTATATGTAATTGAGGTTGTTCTCATTTTCTGCCACTGATTTATAGTTCTATTACACCCTTTTCCTTGTCCTGCTTTCGTATTTATCAATTCTCTCTCGCTTGTCTCGTGTTGTAGCCATTTCCAGTTCTCCCAGGTCCCCTGCTGCTGTACATGTACGTGGAAGTGTGTGGGTGAAAATTTATTTTGGTGTTTACAACTTCTATGGGAATTTTCCTTTGTATATGTCTGATAGGCTACATTGTGTTGAATCAATCATGGCAATTAAACAGAAGATAGGGTAAGAAGACGAAGGAGACAAACAAGATTTGAAGCTGAAGCTAGAGCCATTTCAGTTTCTCCCAGATGCTTAGCTGATGAACATGAATATGATACTTCCCAAATGAGCAGTTTCAGGTCGAACAAGCCATTTCTTGATATCAGAATTCCAGCCAAAACCTTGTCCTTTCGTGTGGTAAGCTTTTCTTAATTCCATATATATAATGAGAGAAATTAACGAGTTTGGGCACTATTACAGGTTTGTTGCTAGGTACACATTTGTAATATTGCAGGAGATAATGTACTTAGGCTCTTATCATATAATGAGTTTGAGGATTGTTTCGCATTTTAATCTAATAAGTTCTCATTTGTTTGCTGCTTGTTTTGACACTCTTGTTTAAGTTCAATACTATTGAAAATGCTGGTCAGTAAATGAATGGTATTAGTACCTACCGGTCTTGGTTGCTGCACAATGGTGTTAAATACATGTTAGCTTGAGTATTCCTTGCTTAAGATTTTGATACCATTTTATTAACATGAGCATGAAGCTGTTTAGGGTCGTCACATGTGTCAAGTCATGATGGCTCTTCTGAATTGTAGTAAGTGGCTACATATTTCTTGTTTTGTAGTGTTTCGTTAAAATCTAAAAGTCTAGATTGCCATATACAATACCATTTTTGTTTTGGGAATTAGATATTGGTTATGTAATTGAAAGCTTAAAGTAAGTGTCTTCCTTACTCTTTACTTCATCTTATATA
>NW_004442468.1:0-1308 GCF_000184155.1 Fragaria vesca subsp. vesca
ACAGTTTCGACACCACACTAGCCTTTGCGGATGAAGACTAAAGGAGTCAAACGTCTAGCTCATGGACGTTAAAAGTAGCGCTCTAGGGAGGCAGCCCTACTTCGAGTCGCACATTTGTGCAATTTTGAGACTTTTTATTTTTATTTCAACTTTCAGTTTTTGGTTATTGTAATAGACTTATTAGTGGTTTGTTGCACCTTTTTGTAACTATTTTTGGACGATTTTTTCTATTTTTACTTCGTTATTTTTATTTTCTGAGTTTAATTTTGTGAAAGTTGGATAATATCTTGTTTTTGACATGCAGCTCTACTGACTTTGCAGCAAATCAGGTCAGAAAATTTGCACGGACATCCCAAGTGTTTTTCCATTCTCTTGACACCCTACATCTACTTTGAAGTATCGACTGCAAGGAGCTTTCATTTGAAGGTCATGGTCTTGTACCTTGAGGCAGGTGCCTAAATTTCAATCCTACCCGAAGGCTGTGAGTATGGGATGTCTACAAGGGGGAGCTTTCTCAACTTTAAACTCTTACTTTTTGTTAATTTTTTTTTGTTTATGTTGTTTTGTTGTGAATTCCTGTTTCCATGCTTTATTCTATGTTGCATGCTATATTCTGTTCTACATTGAGGGCAATGTAGAGTTCAAGTGTGGGGGAAGGATTTACATGTTTATTGAGTCATTTATTGAAAATTCATAAAAATTGAAAAATGTCTAAAATTTAAAAAAAATTTCGTTTTGCTTTTTGAGTCTTTTGTTTTGTTTTTGAGTCTTAGAAGCCCTTAACTGTCTATGATGATTGATAATCTCTAAAATTATGGATAAGATCACAAGATTGAGATGATTTCTAACTGATATTCGTTGGTTAATTGAAATGAATAGAAATCATGTGAAATATATGATTTGAATCTCTGGTACAGAAATGAGCATGCTAAGACAAGTTGTAATTCATATGAACCCTAAATGTGAGCTCTCGAGCCTATATATGTGCTATTCTTTTTGAGTGATAATTGAAATATTCTTATTCGTTTTCTTGGCTATAATTTTTCGAAAACCTCATCATTCTTTCAATTTGATTGATTGCTCACCATAGCTTTTAATGAACTCTAGATGACTAGAACTCACTCTTGTGGACTTTCAAAACTTTTAATCATAAAACGCTTTGATTTTGGAAAGGATAAATGGAACTTTTTAGGATGATCACCATTGCCAAACAAGCTTGTGTCCTTATTTGTGTGCGCTGCACACCCCTTAGTTTAAACCCCTTTTGAGCCTTCGTTGAGCCTTTTCTTTCATCACCCATGCAATTTT
>NW_004442469.1:0-1046 GCF_000184155.1 Fragaria vesca subsp. vesca
CATGAGTAAAGATTTCACACTTTAATAAAAGATATAATCAAATATAAAAAAATTGTATGCGTTAGATTTAATCAAATCATAAAAACCAAAATTCAGTTCAATCAAAATTAAGAATAAGAACAAACTCATCGGCTTTGAGTGAAAGGGGATAAACGAAAGGACTGATATTGATAGACCAATCCCAATTGCAAGTGAGAAACAGTCAATTATCTTAATCTTTACAAATCGAGCTATTAGAGATAGAGATGCTAGCTAGCTACAAAAACACTCAACACAAAAATGACAAAAGGGGTTCATGACTGAAATTTCATCTACTATTTCGATACCTGATTTGGGGCTTTTGATTTCCTTCAAAATTGCCTATATACCTTATTTGGGGATTCCAATTTCCTTCAAACTTACTTCGCGTAAGGGAGAGAGTCGGAGTCCGGTCTCGAGGACGAGAGCAAGAGATTTGGGAGAAAAAGATAAAAGCCACAGGTTTTGGGTTTTGTTGGATGAGCTTAACGGCAGTAGCTGACGGAGAGAAAATTTTTTGTTTAGCATTTGATAGAATTTTCACCACACGGTAAAATTATCTTGACTTGAGTAAGTTAAAAAAAGCCACGTGTCGGTTTTGTATTAGCAAGGAGGACCAAGTGTCATGGTGAGGTGGTCCTCCTGGAGGACAGAAAAATTTCTCGTAACCCATAATAAGTGATCAAGGAAAAGAAACACCATGTGATGTGTTGATGTTTCGAGTCAAAGTGGCTAGTTTGGTATTGAGTTTTAGAGATTAAAATCATTTATAATCATCATTTTATATATATTTTTTGTTTGGTAAAATCTTAAAACTGTTCTAGGATATTCTCTATGTGTGCTTTGGCCTTATGCCAATAGGATATGTAGTTAGACTAGATCTATGTATTCATATCCTTACCATATTGGTATTGTGTAATTCCCTATATAAAGGGCTCCTATCAATGAATAAGATGACTCTCTTGCTATCTCTTTGTCTCTACCATTAATCCTTTATCACGTTATCATGCACTTTGTTCTAACCCTAG
>NW_004442470.1:0-1389 GCF_000184155.1 Fragaria vesca subsp. vesca
CGACGAAATTTTAGTTTCGTCGGCTAAAGTTGACTATAGCCGACGAAAATATAATTTAGCCGACGAAAAATTGTTTCGTCGGCCTTGTTTTTTTTTTTCGTCGGCTAAAGTCTTTCTTCTGGTAGTGAATGTTCAGTAGTACTAATTTTTTCCTTTTTCCCAAGAGTATATATAGAGACTGCTATTGCAGCTAGACATGCTAATCTATATAATCCGTTAAGTTTTTGTAAGAAAAGATATTACAATTCCATGATAGAAATTCAAAATCATTAATGCAAACAAATCTTTCACGTTTGATGAAACTACTCCGATCCTTTGCTCCCCTATTCCAAAATTCCAATGCTTCTGAGATCAAGTCCCGCTGCGAAATGAAGATAATGGAGTGAGATTCTCTCATTTGATGAGCGCGCCTTCTTCTTGATTTGTGAAGCATTGAAATGGGGAGAAAGCACTAAGTACGTGCTAAACAATCTCGCTCATATGGTCCAATTGGCAAGTTTAATACCATTCTCTTTAATTTGGTACTGGCAAGTTTAATATCATGTACATTTTATTTAGAGAAGCACTAATTAATCAGCTAATATCCTTCTTGTATTATTTACCATGCCAACAGGATTTAACACTAGCATTGACATTAGTAAGATGGGCGCCAATATTTCATGAAGAACTAGTATTGACTATGGAGAAATACGGATCGGTTCCTAAAGTGTTCATCATGACCGAGCAAGACCCTTCAATGGATCTGCAATTGTTGATGATCACCAAAAATCCACCAGATGAAGTCAAGGTGATTAAAGGTTCTGATCATATGGTCATGTTCTCTAGACCACTGGAGTTGTTCTCCAGCCTCCTTCAGATTGCTCAAATACATTCTTAAAAAAAAATGATGATCTTAATTTGATTAACAATATAACTCCAATATCACACAAAATCATAAATTCATAGTTTGAGACCAAAGACGTTTTTCAAATGTCGTTGTAAGTGATGTGTAGTAGCAGCTGATAAATCTAAAGAAGTACGTATATGTCTGAAACTCTGAATGAATAATATCACACTACTACAATTATGCTCAACAACAACACTTGTTATGTGTGGCAAAATAGCCTCAAAGCCTCAATAGCCTTGCAACACTGCAACAACATTTTCCTGGTCCGTGACAGAGTCGTTGCAATGACCTTCATTGACACAATTAATTGTGTGTGGCTTGCTCTGACATGTGGGAACCACCGAAACCACCAAATACAATTATGGGCAAGGACTAAAATTTCGCCGATCGTGGAAATTTCGACGGTCCAAAAAACGGATATTTCGATGGAAATTTCGAGGAAATATCGATTGCAGAAAAAAAATGAGAAAATTGACGGAAATTAGTAGAAAAACATGGAAATT
>NW_004442471.1:0-1021 GCF_000184155.1 Fragaria vesca subsp. vesca
GTATGAAGAAAATATGACGACGGTAAAAATAGTAAATTTTAGCTAGTAAAAGGTAATTTTTATTCGGGTATTATTTTTAGGGGTGTTTTATTTGTAGGAGTTGGGTATATTAGTGTTGTTGGACCGGGTGTAGAGGCCCATTTCTCTTTTCTCTTTTTCTCCTCTTTTCTCCTCCCGGTTTTCTCTCCCCCGAGCCCTCCCGCCGTCCGGAATTCCGACCACCAGACCGCCGCCGTCCGGCCGCCCCAGACCGCCGCACCGGTCCCAATCGATCGGTCTCTGACCCAGCTATCTTCTAGGACCGGTAGCAGCCCCCCTAGCGCCGCCGTGAGAGAGCGGTGCCGCCCGAAAGGATAGGCTGCCCCGAACTTCCGGTCGCCGGAACTCCCTCCTCCGGCCACCAATCCGGGCAAGCTTGGTACGGTTTTGTAGCCCTCCTCCCGTGCAGCAACCCCTCCAAGCAGCTCCCTCCCTCTTGAGCTAGGTAAGGAGAAATGTGGAGTTGAAATTTCTAGGGCTTTTAAGTTGTTTTCGTTCGATTAGCCTAGTTAGGCTTGGAATTGGGTGATGTGTTGGTCATGAAAGTTGTAGAGGAGATTGAGAGGAAGATTCTGTTAAAATTTGGTAGCATTTGCAGGTCGCCGGAGTTGGTCGCCGGCCGCCGCTGCTAGCGGAGCCGCCGGCGGCGCCGCCGCTGTTTTGGGAAATTTTGTGGTTTTTGATGTAGAATATTAAGAGGATATTATTGAGGTGAATTTTGGAATTTTTGGATGAGATTTGGATAGGTTTGTGAATTTCCGAAGTTTGGTATTTTTGGCGGTTAATTAATGTAGAATCCGGCCGTAGGATTTAAGTCGTATTTTGAGGAGGTGGTATTTACGACTGTTGAGTATGATATTTAAGTTCGGATCGTTCCGATTTAAGATTATCGAAGTTAGGCAATGATGAGCGTATTTATGGCTCTCGGGTAATTTTGCCTATTTTGATTAAATATTGGATTATTGGTTGGGAAATTAATATT
>NW_004442472.1:0-1091 GCF_000184155.1 Fragaria vesca subsp. vesca
GATAATTTTCCAGCTTTGATTAAGTCTTCAACGTCTTTTGCAAGACGGCAATTGGTTTAATAGCGTAGGGGGATCCAAAATAAAAAGCTTTCGGTAACTCCAAGTCAGTATGATCAGGCATGTCCGTGGAGGGTCGGTAGTGCGAGGCACACTTAAAACCACTATCTCCTTAATTTCGGACAATTCTAAGACATCACACTGAACTTGGATGAGCCTAGTTGAACAATTGATGATGAAAAATCCGCTATAGGGTAGAAGACTTAACCGGAAACACGTGGGCGATCCTCCTTGAGGATGCAGTGCCATAAGTCACCTTCAAAGGAAGGGACCAAAATAGGCACAATATGCCATGTTTCTAAGGACGATGTAAGTGTACATCTTGATTGTAAATCAATATGAACCATAAGAGGAGAATAGTTTCACTTCGAAAAATTCTCAAGGCATTCATTATTGCTAATGTGAGTACATCGAGATCTCAAATAGACAAAGGACGTCGATACAACGCCTTAGTACATATAACTTGGAACGAAAATCAATGTCTAGCCGATGACATCAAAGTCATGGGTAGCTAGAGTAGGATCCGAATCTTTGAAATTCGCGATCATGAGGATGACGTTCTTGTCCTCATATTGATTTTCCATACCTTTTTGTATGCATTCACAATTTAAAGGAGCTTAACAATCTTGAACCAGCGATCCGAAGATCCACAACGGTTGCATTAATGTCATGAGCTGACGTGAGTAGTTTTGACAAAATGGTGTCTAAACCGGGAGTGTCGCTATTAGACCGGCAACACCTCCCCCTCTTTTCTAGACATCGGCACGACGTTTTCTGCCGTTGCCATGACCCATGTTGTTGTCCCCACATTAGGGGATATCCCAAATAAGTTTATCACATTAGCGTATATACAATTCCTGTTTGTATGATCAAAATCAAGTCTCGTTGGTAATTCCACACCAACTTGGAGGACCTAGAGAACTTGATGATGATCGAATCCGCTAAAGATATGGATCATGATGCCACAAAAGATCATCGACAATATGTAGTCAATTAAGGTGGTAAGCAATCCACTTGACTAATAACTCAACAAG
>NW_004442473.1:0-1019 GCF_000184155.1 Fragaria vesca subsp. vesca
GGAGACATGGCCGGACACGCAGGAGGAAGAGATGTCCGAAGCCATTTCCCGGATCGACACTTCAGATCCGAGGGTTGGGGCGAGGATCATGGGCACAGCCTTCCCATCGCGAGAAAACAACTTCTACTGCCGGGGTCTAGGAAAGAAGGGCCAGGGGGTCCTGAAGACCACTCCAGGATTTCAACGAAATGCAGCCTCGACCAACAGCAGGACGACTCAGCTAGAGTCGGAAGTTGAGAGACTACGGGAACAGCAAGCCGCTCATGCTGCTCAGGCTGCCGCTCAGGCGGACGCTCAGGCTGCTCAGGCTGCCGCTCATGCCGCCCAGATCGCCGAATATAGAGCCTATACTAGAGCCCTACATGCCGCCCAGCAGGCCCAGCAGCAGCAGATGTTCCAGTACTTCCAAGATTTTACAGCTGCTCAGCTTCAGGGACTTCCACCTCCGCTCATGCCTGCGCCTATAGAGTTACCTCTGCCGCTGCAATTTCCTCACCAGCAGGCCCCAGATTCGGATATTGATTTAGACCATCTAGATTTTGTGTAGTTGATACCTTATATAGTTTTATGTGCTTCTTGTTGGTTATATATATAGAATTTTTTTTGTGTATTTTGCAGCTTGCTTGGAATGGTAATTTAAGAATTTCGTGTATTTTTTTTTACTGGAATGGCGTTATAGCCGATGAAACATGCCACAATTCGTCGGCTATAGTAAATTTTTTTTTTCCGAAGGGTTTAGCCGACAAATTATGGCATGTTTCGTCGGCTAAACACTACTAAAGCCGACGAAACAGACTCTATGTCGTCGGCTATAGTTATTTTTAAATATTTTAATTATATACTTTAGCCGACGAATATCTCTGTTCCGTCGGCTAAAGTCTGTGAGTAAAGCCGACGAATATTCTGTTCGTCGGCTTAAGTCTGAGAGTATAGCCGACACAGGACGTCGTCGGCTAAAGTCTGGAACAATAGCTGACAAAAAATAGTTCGTCGGCTAAAGTCTGGACAATAGCCGACGA
>NW_004442474.1:0-1132 GCF_000184155.1 Fragaria vesca subsp. vesca
CGGTGTGGTTTTGTAAGATCTAGGGTTCACTGACATTCTGTTCTATTGTTTTTTGCTTCATTTTTTCGTTTTGTATTAATGTTCGTTATTCATTGCTTTTGTTCTGTTTACTTTGGGGTTATGAAGTTGCTTTTGGTGTGTATTTTTTGTTCAGATTCTACAGTTCATAGGTCTGCATCTGTGATGCTGGGACTTAGAGTTGTATTAGTTACATGGGTAGTTACATGCTTAGATACATGCATAGTTACATGGATAGTTAAATACATGGATAGTTACATGAATAGTTACATGCATAGTTACATGGATAGTTACATGCATAGTTACATGAATAGTTACATGCATAGTTACATGAATAGTTATATGCATAGTTACATGCATAGTTACATGCATAGTTACATGTAACTATCAAGTAACTATCCAATACTACTGAGACTTTCGTTTTTCCGTTTGATTACTGTTCGTTATTCATTGCTTTTGTTCTGTTTAGTTTGGGATTATGAAGATAGCTATTGGTTTGTATTTTTTGTTAGGATTCTACAGTTCATATGTATGCATTTGTGATGCAGGGATTTGAGTTGTATGAGTCGTTTTACATGTAACTGCCCATGTAGTTTTGAAGATCTAGGGTTCACTGATATTCTGTTCATTGGTTGTTAGTATTTGTCCTTCATTGGATTTTGCTTTGGTTTTTGCTTCCTCTGATTTGTGTGTAAATATTGGATTCTAATGTTTGTTAGTCCTTTGCTTTTGTTCTGTTTAGTTACATAAATAGTTACATGCTTAATACATGCATAGTTACAGGGATAGTTACATGGATAGTTACATGCATAGTTACATGGATAGTTACATGCATAGTTACAGGGATAGTTACATGGATAGTTACATGCATAGTTACATGGATAGTTACATGCATAGTTACTTAGATGGATAGTTACATGCATAGTTACATGCATAGTTACAGGGATAGTTACATGATTTGTTATTGTGGATGATATGTTTGTTTTTACACAGCAAATGTTTCTTAATGTTTATATGCTGTTTATTTGATGCAAGGAAATGGATAAGCGAAAAATGAACGCATTTAATGAAGAAGGAAAGAAGAGAAAGAGGATAGTTGATGAAGGAGCAAAGA
>NW_004442475.1:0-1003 GCF_000184155.1 Fragaria vesca subsp. vesca
AACCTTATTGCAAGAAAAGAAAACTAAAGTCTTGTCTCTAAACCCGTGCACTCATCAAACTTGAAGCAATCCTGTTTCTCAATGCCTCCATTTCTCCAGAAACATGACCATGACCATGTGCATCATCCTCTCTCCCATCCCCTTCAATGTCATCAAAGGTTTCACTTTGGTCAAAAACTAAATCACGTATGGCATACCTTCTTATATAGTTGTGAAGTGTGATTGTTGCTATAACAATTTTAACTTACTTATCAAATGAGTAACTTGGCATGTCCCGTAAAATATTCCATCTTTTTTTCCACACACCAAAAGTGCGTTCAATAACGCCCCTGAGGGAAGAGTGTGCATGATTAAATACCTCTTTATAACCTATTGGTTGAGTACCTCTGCGAAATTCAGGAAGATGATACCTTTGACACTTGTATGGTCCCAAATACCCTTTCATTTGTGGGTATCCTGCATCCACCAAATAGTATTTTCCTAGAAAAAAAAAAAAAAAAAAAAAAAGTAGATCATAGTTTCAAGTGTAAGAAGTGCTTTAATGTTGAACAAATGCATATTTTTTTATATAAATATAATTACCACTTGGAGGTTTAGGAAAGTTCAAAGTTAGATTGTGAATTACTGATTGGAATATTCTTGCATCGTGGGCAGTGCCTTCCCAACTTGCACATGCAAATGTAAATTGCATGTCAAAGTTGCATACTGCCATTATATTTTGAGTCGGTATTCCTTTTCTGCCAATATATGGTACTTGATCTGATGGTGATATAGTTGCATGAACATGCACGCCATATATAGCTTCAATACAATCCTGCACAAACTATAATATTTTATACCACGTTGTTTGTTAGAAATAAAAATGACAACAACATGTAAAATAACTTACCTTAAAGTGAGGCATATACCTAGAATCACGAAGTATTTCAGGTGGAGTGCTTTTGAACTCGGGATCTGATGGCTTGATGAAATTCTTTGCCATGACATCACATATCACATTGAG
>NW_004442476.1:0-1231 GCF_000184155.1 Fragaria vesca subsp. vesca
AGGACCGCTTATAAAGTTATAATAGCGTCCCACGCTAAGCGCTCAACTCTCATATGATGAGGACCGCTAAATAATGGCTAGCTAACAATAATTATATATATATATACCGATCGGTTGCCTCCCAGGCTATAATAGCGTCCCACGCTAAGCGCTCTACTCACATATGATGAGAACCGCTAATAAGACTATAATAGCGACTCACATATGATGAGGGCCGCTAATAAGGTTAGCTAGCAATAATCTATATATCAACCCTTTTATGGTGAAGTACAATATTAAAATACAAAGATCCACACTTCCCCAAATAAATTATAATAAACTCATAGCGCACAGTACAGTTCCCAACTGTACATGAAAATAATATAAAACACTTGACACGTCCCACGTGTCAACTAAAATTAGCAAGAGAGTTTCGGAAAAAAAATAAGTGGAACTCGATAATCCAACAAATTATTATATCTCCAAATGCCTTTGAAATTAAATAACTTTAGCGCATGCATGATATTAAAATCAAAGGTCCACTCACAGTGCTCGGCTATGCTTGCCGACGGCCCGAGGCTTCCTCCAAATGATCCTCCTCACGTCCTGAACAATAAATAATCATTAAGCCTCCAAACCAGGACAAAACTTTAATAAAATTCCCGAAATAACAAGGAAGCCTATAATTTCATTTCTCTTGCCCAACTTCTCCACATTTTACCTAATAAGGTTCACATTACTCCGCACTTACCGAAAGCCATAATTTAACCTTTTTAGACTTTAAAACCTGCTAAACCAACTGCCGGATTTCCATTCGAATAACCGCCCAAATCCTTAATCATAGATAAATCTTAAACCTTATCAAATCTCCTCCAAAAATTCCAAACTATACTTCATTAAACTCCTCTCATTAAAACAAACCCAAAAAGCATGAAAAACTGCCCCGCCGGTGGCGGCGGCCGGCAGCCGTTTTCCGGCGACCTCCAATGCTTCTCAAATTTTCACAGAATATTCCTCTCATCATGCTCAACAACATTCAAAACTAGCACTTAGTCCATTTCTAAGGCTAACTAGGGCAAACAAATCAAAACTTCCATAAATCCCTAAAAACTTCAATTATACATTTCTCCATAACAACAACGAAATAGACTAATTCCTTTTGAGGGAATACTCATCTTGATGAGGGCTACAAGATGACCCAAAGATTCCAACCTATGGTGGCCGGAGGTGGGATTTCCGGTAAAAGCTTCCC
>NW_004442477.1:0-1118 GCF_000184155.1 Fragaria vesca subsp. vesca
TAGCACTTAGTCCATTTCTAAGGCTAACTAGGGCAAACAAATCAAAACTTCCATAAATCCCTAAAAACTTCAATTATACATTTCTCCATAACAACAACGAAATAGACTAATTCCTTTTGAGGGAATACTCATCTTGATGAGGGCTACAAGATGACCCAAAGATTCCAACCTATGGTGGCCGGAGGTGGGATTTCCGGTAAAAAGCTTCCCGGCGTCTTCGGCGAGTTTTCTCTTCTTCCGGCGGGCTAACGGCTCGGGGGCTAGGCCGGGGAGAGAGAGGAGGTGATGGGGGTCAAAACTAGGGTGGGCTGGCAGCTGGTGGCTGGCCGGACGGTGGCAGACCACGCTGAAAAAAAACCAGCAGAAAAGAGGGCTAGGGAACTCACGGGAGAAAAGAGAGAGAAGGAAGAGGAGAAGAGAGAAAATGAGGGGGGAGGGGGGGGTCGTTGGGCTGCTCCTCAGCTGGCCCAGCAATAACCCAACTGAAAAAAATTACACCCACTACATTTTTTTACCACATTTTTACGATCTCCAAAAATTACTCTTTTAAATCATAACTTTTTCATGTTAATTCCGATTTTAACACATAGCATGTCTACGAACTCGTAATAACGTCCTCTACGACTTTTATGAAGAAAGTTTTCCCAAATTCCAAACACAAGAAAAAGTCAACTCTAGGGTCCTTAAGTGATAAACGGTTACTTAACACGGTAAAAGACCAAAATAATACCAAAGTAAATAACCGTAAAATAACTTAAGAACCGGGGTGTGACAATTCTCCCTTCCTTATAAAAATTTCGTCATCGAAATTTACATACCTGTCAATCAAAGAGATAAGGATACTGCTGCCTCATTAACTCCTCCGGTTCCCAAGTGGCTTCCTCTATTTGATGACTCCTCCACAAAACTTTAACCAATGGAATCGTTTTGTTCCTAAGCACTTGCTCCTTTCGATCAAGAATCTGAACCGGTTCCTCTACATATGACAAATCTTTCTTCAAACTTATCGGCTGCTCTTGCAAGACATGAGAGGGATCGGCAATATACTTGCGTAGCATGGATACATGGAAAACATTATGTATCCGGGACAGCTCTGAAGGTAGCTCCAATCGATAAGC
>NW_004442478.1:0-1018 GCF_000184155.1 Fragaria vesca subsp. vesca
GAAGAAATTTTAGCAGTGCTTAATGAGTATGATTTTGGGCAGCTCAGCAATCATCCCAACATTGTGGCGGCAATACCTAAAAGACCCGACAGGTACAAATTCTGGACACATAAGAGCATATTCTGGAAACTCCCATACTGGAGTAAGTTGTTGATCAGGCACTACCTAGATGTGATGCACATAGAAAAGAATGTTTGCGACAGTGTGGTGGGCACAGTGCTGAACTTGGAGGGGAAGACGAAAGACGGTCCTAAGGCACGCATTGATCTAAAAAAAATGCAATTAAGAAGACATCTGTGGTTGAAAGAAGGGAAGAAAAAAATGCCTCAAGCTCCTTACACCGTGAAGCCTGACCAAAAGAACATAATTTTTAGGTGGATGAGTTGTGTGAAGTATACTTCAGGCTATGCAGGAAATATAGTCCGGTGTGTGAACTTCCGGGACAATAAGATGTACGGGTTGAAGAGTCATGACTGTCATATCCTGCTACAACGTCTCTTCCCTGTTTTCATTCGACCGTTCCTTCCCCGTCAGGTGGTGGAGCCGTTAGTAGCGTTGGCAAGATTCTTCAAGAAGTTATGCACACGGGAAGTGAAAAAATCTAACCTCCGGGAAATGCAAGAGAACATCATTTATATTATGTGTAAATTTGAGAGGATATTTCCTCCAAATTTTTTTGACATCATGCCTCACCTGATGATCCATCTTCCCGAGCAATTGTTGCTTACCGGTCCGGTCCGGTACACTACACTTGGATGTATCCCATGGAAAGGTACGTTTTTTACACCTGAATTCCTCAATATATATATACATGTTGAATAATCATAACACTTTGCAACTTGATTTATAGGCAACTTGGAGACTACAAAGATTATGTGGCAAATAAATCCGCGCCTGAAGGATGTATAGCTGAAGCATATATTGCGCATGAGTGCGTCACCTACATGAAGTTGTATTTAGGAGCTTTGAAGGAAACAGACGAAGCCATGCCGGTAGATGTACCGAAGTTCAATCTTTC
>NW_004442479.1:0-1044 GCF_000184155.1 Fragaria vesca subsp. vesca
ATTTCTCCTCTCGGCAGCCTTTAGAAAGGTATGTTTTGAAACCTTAAACTCTTCCAAGTTCAATAACTCGGGGAGGATAAAATCCTTTCCTCCCTTCTCCATCTCTATTCTATGCTTGGGATTTTGTGTGTGCAGGTACCAAAAATCCCGGAATTTTATTCGCGGGTCAAGAGTATGTTGGATCACTCTTGTTTCTTTGTCCGGGTTGTGTTTGATCAACCCCGACCTTTCACCTGATTGTGTTTGATCAATCCGAGGCCTTTTTCCGAATTGTGTTTGATCAATTCGCGGCTTTTCCGGATTGTGTATGATCAATCCGAAGGACAAACCATTAAAAGCATCGTTTGTGATCTCTATCGAGTCTCATTTGTATGCAAGAGCAATGTAACATTCTGCTCCTTTGAGTTTTGACGTACTAGATGCCTAAGGCGGATCTTCGCTTGGTATCTGTGGAACCTTTCATTGGAAAGGATTAAACCACATGTTTTGACCCCCAGGCTAACAAGCCTAGATGCCGAGATTTCACATCTCATGTGCTCAAAGTTTTTGAAGCGCCACATCGACAAAAGCCTTCAATGGCAACCTGTGCAAAAAGTAATGACCACAAAGTACTGTGGAATGCACTCGTGGAGCATTTCTAGAAACTTTCATATAACTCTACTTGTTGAGTTATTAGTCAAGTGGATTGCTTACCACCTTAATTGACTACATATTGTCGATGATCTTTTGTGGCATCATGATCCATAATCTTTAGCGGATTCGATCATCATCAAGTTCTCTAGGTCCTCCAAGTTGGTGTGGAATTACCAACAAGACTTGATTTTGATCATACAAACGAGAATTGTATATACGCTAATGTGATAAACTTATTTGGGATTATCCCCTAATGTGGGGACAACAATATGGGTCATGGCAACGGCAGAAAACGTCGTGCCGATGTCTAGAAAAGAGGGGGAGGTGTTGCCGGCTCTAATAGCGACACTCCCGGTCTAGACACTATTTTGTCAAAACTACTCACGTCAGCTCATGACATTAATACAACCG
>NW_004442480.1:0-1332 GCF_000184155.1 Fragaria vesca subsp. vesca
GACGTAATCCATTAATTTGTATAACTAAAGACCTTTTCATTTATAGTTTACATATGTTGAATTCATATTTCAGTTATTTTATATGAATTTTGGTGATACATGATGAACAGGAAGTTAGTATGGTTTACTAATATCGTCTGTTTTTTTAATGTATTTTTTCCTTAAGCCGACGAAATACACCATAATTCGTCGGCTAAAACCATCTTAGCCGACGAATTATAGTGTATTTCGTCGGCTAAACCCATCTTATTTCGTCGGCTAAAACCATCTTAGCCGACGAATTATAGTGTATTTCGTCGGCTAATAAAGTTTTAGCCGACGAATAACCTAATATTTCGTCGGCCAAAATACGTAATTTAGACGGTCGAACGACCTTTTCCATGCGTTTAAGGGTTTGACTTACGAGATTGACCGTCCGGATCGAGCCCCTATTCTTGTCGGATCAAGTTGAATTTTTTCCCATACATGTATTTTGTCATGATGGTCAGATCTGACGGTCGGATTTATTTTTCTCAAGTTTGATCATCACAATCACAACATGTATACTAATGTTGTATAACTTGTTTACCAAGTGTTATGTAAATGTTCCGTTTCAAAAACAAACTATACGTAAAACCTTCAAACGCCAAAAAGTCATGAAATAAGATATGACGAGAATGTTGAAATACATCCACGGTTGAAAAATCACACTATTCCGGTAAATATTCGGTGCCGATAGTTGCGGTCAATGCAATTTTTCATTCTTTCCCCCTATGAGTAGCCCTATATTCGGTGGTTATTTTGCGTAAAATTTTTATACGACTTGTTACGTGTCATCGGTTTAAAACTATTTCAGTTGGAGGTTCGGCCAAAATACGTAATTTAGACGGTCGAACGACCTTTTCCGTGCGTTTAGGGGTTTGACTTACGAGATTGACCGTCCAGATCGAGCCCTTATTCTTGTCGGATCAAGTTGAATTTTTTCCCATATATGTATTTTATCATGATGGTCATATCTGACGGTCGGATTTATTTTTCTCAAGTTTGATCATCACAATCACAATGTGCCAAATGTATAAAAATACTTTTAGCCGACGAATTTCAAAGGTTAGCCGACGAATTTCAAAAGTTTAGCCGACGAATTTATAAAGTTTAGCCGACGAATTTCAAGGTTTTAGCCGACAAATTTAGAAGGTTTAGCCGACGAATTGATGTATAGCCGACGAAATTCGTATCTTTAGCCGACGAAATAATTATTTCGTCGGCTAAAGTTTTCGGGTTTAACTGCGAAACCCTAGCCTCCTCCCTCCCTCCCTCTCCCGGTCCCGGTCTCCTCCCTCCTCCCGCTCCCTC
>NW_004442481.1:0-1171 GCF_000184155.1 Fragaria vesca subsp. vesca
AACCACAACAGAAAACCTAAGTAGAAGCATCCTCATCATCACTGGGCTCCCTGCGGATCACATCATCATCACTCTCACTCTCCTTATCATCAGGATCAGAGGAGGCACGCGTATCCTGAGAAGAAGCAGTGGAAGAACCAGAGGCATCCTCATCTCTGCAGCGCTCAAACTCCCTTAAGATCTCAGGCATCTCCTTCTTAAAGTTGTAGAACTGACGTCCAACATAGTCCCTAAAACCAATGATTGCCTCCTGCATTGTCTTGTCCACAATGAGCTTGATCTCCTTTTTCAGCAAGGTCTGCTCCAAAGACTCCACATATAACCCGGACTGAGCAGCGGATTTAGCAATTGTGACACGGTCAACAGGGTTGACAGGCAGAGCAAGAGCATCATCTCCATGGAATGGGACATTGCTCTTGATGCAGAGAAGAGTGATCATAGCCGAAAAAACAATGGAACTGGAGACAGAGAGACGCTGAGGGATAGCAGCGCGTCTGATAGCCTGAAAGATATAGTACTCGGCTGGAAGGAGAGGTTTGGTTTTGTCACAGAAATAGGCAATCAAAACAGCCTGCAGGTGAGTGATCTTGCTGGTTTGGGTTGTGGGTGTGAGAAGAGACCTAGCTACAAAGGTCATAAACTTGTACCACTCAGTCATGAAGCTACTAGATAGAAAGGAATCTGAGAGTGGCTCAGTAGGAGGAGGGAAGTACATGAGAGAGGCAAGGTGATCTATGGTTGTTGAATCTCTGTATTGAAAAACCTTAGTCATGGTATGCTTTTCAGTAATCGGGAGGGATAAGACCTCACGTATCCTAGCAAGCCGGATATCAACCTCCACTCCCCTCACCCAAACCATAATAGGATCATTGGACCTAAGCTTAATCTCAGGAGGGACATTCTCAGGAAAGTTAGCATAGAATTCCTGAACTAAAGAGATGTTGACCCTAGGAAATGACTCCAAAGCTTTGACCCAACCTAGCCTATCAACAAAATGCTTAACTGCTTGAGGCATGTTCTTAAAATCAAATGGCTTCTCATAGATAATGGGTCTACTGATAGTGACAGAAGAGAAGACGGACATGGCTTTATTGGAATGGAAATGGGACTCAGAGGGGATATCAGTTACCTCAAACATCCTTTTCTTAAGAGGCAAAGAGGGTCTCCCATC
>NW_004442482.1:0-1222 GCF_000184155.1 Fragaria vesca subsp. vesca
TCGGGAAGCGTGGGAAGTTTAGCCCGAGGTATATTGGCCCGTATGAGATAATAGAGCGAGTTGGCTCACTTGCTTATCGATTAGCTTTGCCTCCAGAGTTAGCTAGGATACATAATGTGTTTCATGTATCCATGCTTCGCAAGTATATTGCCGATCCTTCTCATGTGCTGCAAGAGCAGCCGATTAGTTTGACGAGAGACTTGTACTATGAAGAGGAACCGGTTCAGATTCTCGACCGAAAGGAGCAAGTGCTTAGGAACAACACAATCCCGCTTGTCAAGGTGCTTTGGAGAAGTCATCAAGTAGAAGAAGCTACTTGGGAATCAGAGGAGCAAATGATGCAGCAGTATCCCTATCTCTTCGGATGACATGTATGTTAATTTCGAGGACGAAATTTTTATAAGGAGTGGAGAATTGTCACATCCCGACCTTTATATTTTTACCTTATTTACTAGCGTGATTATAATAAGAATTTTACCGTCTCAATCATTGAATTAATTGTTAATGGGTCCCTAGAGGGGTTTCGGGGACTGACGGGTGCAAAACCTGCATCAAATAAACCCTTTTTATCGTTAGTAGCATTGAGTAAGTAGGGTATCGTATAGGGCCGGGGATTGAGGGTACCTTGCAAAACAAAGCGTTAGAAAAACACAACAAATATTAACAAGTAATAAAACATTTAAACAATTTACAAAAGTAGCTACTGTTCCATAGAACAGCAGTCGAAAACCTAATTAAAAACCTAACCTAAGCTACTCAGAAAAATATGAAAATTTACAGAGATCTACTAGACACACAGAGGAAATACTGTACAAATTTTCAGGGGATTTGGAGATCGTTTGATACGAAAATAAAATAAAAGAAAACAGAGAACAGAAGAGTGACGAAAATCCTAAACTAAAAAGAAACAAAAACCTAAGCTACTATATACATGTGATCATCTCTTTGCACACAAGAAAACACTAAATCAGATTCATATAATCAAGTAGCTATGTAATTTCAACCCTAACAACCTAAATCATGCATATGGAGAAACGAATCAAATTCCATGTTTCAAGTAATTTACCGACGCGGACTTAACTACTTAAAACCCTTCTAACCTCTCATAGATATAGTACCGACGCGGACTTCATATCCAAATAGATCAAAGGAAGAACTTGAACATGTTAGAATGTAATTCACCGACGCGGACTTCAAAGACATCCTAGCATGCAACCTATAA
>NW_004442483.1:0-1056 GCF_000184155.1 Fragaria vesca subsp. vesca
CTTCTAATGACTGTGCCACTGCATCATTCCAGGGTTCTGGCAATTTTCTGTAATATGTTCTGATGAGATCATTATTTTCAATGTCTCCAATAGTGCAGTAGTAGTTCTGGAACTCATTGGTGTATTCCTCAAAATACCTCATGTTACAAATACTCAATTTTTGAATATTTGCTTTAGCTCTTTCTTTAGATTGTTTACTATGTCCAGTGATATCTCCGCAGAATTGTGCGTAGATAGGCACTACAAAATCTAAAGGACTATTAGTCTGAGCCATTTTTGCTGCCCAATCAGTCCATTGAGAACTTCTCTTGAAGGACTGGTACCATTTCTGGACTATTCCAGTTAAGGTAGACTCATAATAAGCATGAGCTTCCTCATAGGCATATTTAGATAACACTAGAGCCTGAGTTAGCTTTAAACTAGCAACCCAGTTGTCTATTGTCTTCTTTTATCTCCTACCTGATCCAAATCCAGATAAACCCCTCTTTCGGACACTGACTGTCCCCATTTGGGTTCTGTAGGAATATACTTCTGAGAACTTCTTTCTCTATTTCTTCCTGTAGGAGCTTGTCCTTTTGGAAGCTTGATATTCTTTTCACGAATGATCTTTGTAGGATTGTTGGTGATGTTTTGTATTATAATATGACCACCATCTGGAGGGACTTGTCTTTCCCCATCTCCTGTATCCATGGAGGATGAACCTGGAGGTTCATCTTTTGCTGCTTGATAAGGAAGGATCTTCCTCATTTTCTTTCCAAGTTGAACTTCAGAAATTTCTTTCATGATCTTTTCAAGTTCATCTATGGAATCACAAGTTTCTGCTTGTGCATATAATTCTCGTAATTCTCTTGCTTGGAACATTCTCATAGGCCTTTTAGTATCCTCCTCTTCAAGAGATTCTTCATTGTACTCTGTCTTAGTTCCAGAGGTACTGACTTCTTCATAGTTTGCAAACGAGTGCCTATGAAATTGTAAACTGATTTTTCCTCCCATGTCTTCTATAAATTGAAGCATTAGAGCTCTCAAGTTGTTTAAACAGTAGTTCAGATTCCATTC
>NW_004442484.1:0-1594 GCF_000184155.1 Fragaria vesca subsp. vesca
TAGCCTTTTAAAACATTGGCCTTGATTCAAATTAATATTTTAAACAGGATGAGCGGTAATTTTAGATCGACGAAGGGTTCGAAGGGCCAAAAGTCCGAATCGTCTGAGGGAACCTCTAGCAACCCTCAAACGTTGTTTCGGGGTCCCATGATAGCCAGACGTGCGACCCTTCTGGAGACGGCGCAGAGGCAGCTGGAGGTGCTCTCTTCATCTAGGCAGCGGGGCGTCCCCCATTCCTCGAGGCAGCTGTGGCCTCAGACCCAGACGGAGGTGTCTGCACCCTGTATGCCTGAGATACACCGGGCGCCCACTCCGGGTCCTACTTCTTCGGATAGTGGGTCATTTGGGGTACAGATGCCGCCGCCGCCGCATCTGTTCTTTCCGCGGATGATACCGGCCTTACCTGCAGTCGATGGCTCAAGGACGCTGATTTATCCACTGCCGCCGCCAGTGGCTCTATCAGCGACGTACCGGTTCATGCCTTTTGATACGCCTCTTATTTCCACGAGGGTATCATCATCGGCGACAGAGACGGAATCCGTTGCGTCCGCCGCATCGCCCTCTGGTAATGAAAGATGAATGATTTGTTTTCTTATAATTAATAATAAAGGGTCTCTCTGATTTTAATAATCAATTTGGTTTATCATGTGATAGGCACCGTCGGAGCAAAGCCGACAAAGAAGAAGGGAGGCCCCGTCACAGGGAAGGCTCTCGAGAAGACCGTCAGTACCTCAAGGAGGATCGTCATCGTTACTGACAGGGATGACGACATAGTATCGGGCGGGAAGTCGAGGACGTACTCCGGCCGCGTGGGAGCGCTCATTAGGGATAGAGTCCCTATGTTGTGGTCAGACTGGGGCGAGGTCCCGCAGGAGGTTAAGGACATGGTCCACAACGCGATATCGGTGAGTTTATAAAATGCCTCAATAATATTATGTATTATATTGTTGATTTCTCGAAAAACTAAACTAATAAATGGTTAAATGCAGGTGTGGTTTGAGGTTCCCGAGCACCTGAACAACAGTTGGGCGGACGTTGTGCATGGGGGAAGGTACGTTGAGAAGTTAATAAAAAAACAAAATTGTATGTGATATTAATAATATTTCTAATATTTTTGTTGTATCTGTAGGTACAAGGAATGGAAGAACGAGTTGTGGACCCACTGGACTACGCACGGGAACGCACGTTCTGGTACCCCTGCTGAGTTCCAGTACAAGGAGTACGAGTGGCGTTGGCTTCTGACATCAGAATTCAACAACCCTCGTAAACAGATATTTTAAAAAATTAATTAATTAATTTGTCATTAAGTACGTGCGTTTTTAAATATTTTACTAATAGTTTATTTTTTCTTTGAAGGCCGTTTCCCGGGCGAACGCTCAAAACCGGCACCGCAACACAAGGAACTGTTGTGCCGGTTCTAGACCGTTCGCTGTCTTCATGGACGAGGCGGCCAGGGAACATCCAGAAGTCAACCGGTACGTCTATACGTACGAGAAGGCATATCCTGACGCCCCGGAGAATATTGTAAGTCATCTTACGTTTTAAATTTTTAATTTTACTTATATATATATATATATATATATATATGTCAAAT
>NW_004442485.1:0-3084 GCF_000184155.1 Fragaria vesca subsp. vesca
ACACACACACACACACACACACACACACACACACACATATATATATATATATATTCATAATCGTAAAGAAAGAGATCGAGGAGAGCATAGGATGTGGTTTGAGAAGAACAGAGGTCTGCGTCAAATATACCGATGAAATATTTGTATATATTTATCACTTTTATAATTGTAAGTTAAAAGAAAAAAATTAAAAATAAGGGCAGAATGGGAACTTTAAAGGTAAAAAATAAGACATGGGGTGAACTGAGCATTTAGTGGGGTGGAAATAGTTGCACCCTTTCAGTTATATCTGAAATTTTCCTTCTCATTCTGTGTAAGTTTCTAATGGTTTGCAATCAGAGCTTAAATTTGCAACTGCTTAGTGCTTAATATAATCGGCATGAATGAGAGATATATGCTTTTGTTTGTTAAGGTGTATTAGGCTTGCCACTATTTCTCCATTAGTGTAAGACTTATGATACAAATAAAATGGTAGTTGGTTGATAAAAGAAGCAAGGTACTGATTGAGGGGTGATAAATATTTCAAACACAAGAAGTTGTTTTCTCATCATTGGGGAGAGTCGGGTGTATACTAATGGACTTGAAGGCATACTTTTAAGAGAAGAAAGATAATAAGTTATGATGGACGTAGTAAAAAAACGCATCAAGGAAGTACAAATTTGAACCTTTTTGGCTCTGTTTCTAATCCCCTTATTTTGGTTTTGATGGTAGCAATGACAAGAGTGGGTTTCCTTTCATGAATTGTAGATATGGTTCATTTTAACATGGATACTTGATGTATTTTAAAATGTTACTCGCAAGCGCCCAAATCAGTTGCAGCACAGATATGCAAGAGCGAGGTCGAACCCACAGGGAATGTATGAAAATAGGAAAAACTAATCGAATCTAAATTAATTTAACACTAACCTAGTTGAATGAAAGTTGATGGTGAAGTAGCTAAGACAAATAAAATAGATAAAAGATTACCTTGATGACGAAGTAACTAAGGCATTGGAATCCACCACATTACTTAATAAGTCTCTAAATATTATCTCCTAATTCCCGAATTAGGAGTAGCAATCTAGAAATCAATGTATTGCTTTCTCAATATTTAACAATGAAGCACACATAAAATATATCTAAAGTAGACTCTTGTTCGCTTCTTAATTATGAACATCAAAGCATCACATGTACACAAACTTATTGAAACTACAAAAGATCAAAGTGTTTACAAAACATCAAATGTGAAACAAGCTCATTTGAATGACAAGAGATCAAAGGAGTTCATATTAAATATTTTACAAAGCCAAGCATGGATTAATAAAAGTGACTTCCAAACTACCAAAAATGCATGACATTAAAGGTGAAAGGAACAAGGATTTTATTAATGCATTTTGAAGCAAGAGTCATAGGCATGGATAACATCACTATGGGAATTGTAGATAATTAAAAGAAACTTATTTCATAATGTGGTTTCCTCCTTAACCTTAGTTAAGGAAATTAGCAAGACATAGTACAAATTGAAAACATGCTTAAACAAATACAAAATATTATACAAAAAGTAGCTAAAGAAAGGGTAGAACTAAGAGCAACAATGTCACATCCCAACCCTTATATTTTTACCTTATTTACTAGCGTGATTATAATAAGAATTTTACCGTCTCGATCATTGAGTAAATAGTTTAATTGGTCCCTAGAGGGGTTTCGGGGACGATTATGTGCGGAGGATTATTCGTATGAGGAAAATACGACGACGGTAAAAATAGTAAATTTTAGCTAGTAAAAGGTAATTTTTATTCGGGTATTATTTTTCGGGGTGTTGAATTTTGGAATTATGGGTTAAAAAGGGGTGTTGGGTCGGCTGGGCCGAGCCCAACCCATTTCTTCTTCTTTCTCTTCTCCCTCCCTCCCGATTTTTCTTCTCCTCCCACCCGATTTTCTTCTCTCTACACCCAGCAGACTTCCGGCCGTCCTCCCGCCGCCGTCCGACCTCCGTTCGCCGCCGGACCGGTCCCGTTCGGTCGGTCTCCCTCCCAGCTTCCATTCTAGGCCGGTAGCAGCCCCCCTAGCGCCGCCGTGAGTGAGCGGTAACGCCCGTAAGGTCCGACTGTCCAAACCTTCCCTTCGCCGGAACTTCCTCCTCCGGCCACCAATCCGGGCAAGCTTGGTATGGTTTTGTAGCCCTCCAACCCAGCAACCTTGCCCTAAAAGGACTCACTCCCTCTTGAGCTAGGTAAGGAGAAATTTGAGGTGGAAGTTTTATGGTGTTTTTGATGTTTTTAGTCGATTGCCCTAGTTAGGCTTGGAATTGGTGTTTGTGCTAGTTATGAAAGTTGTAGAGGAGATTGAGAAGAAGATTCTGTTAAAATTTGGTAGCTTTTGCAGGTTGCCGGAGTTGGTCGCCGGCCGCCGGCGCCGCCGCCGCTGTTTTGGGAAATTTTATGGTTTTTGATGTAGAATATTAAGGGGATATTATTGAAGTGAATTATGGAATTTTTGGATGAGATTTGGATAGGTTTGTGAATTTCCAAAGTTTGGTATTTTTGGCGGTTAATTAATATAGAATCCGGCCGTAGGATTTAAGTCGTATTTTGGAGAGGTTGTATTTACGACTGTTGAGTATGATATTTAAGTTCGGATTGTTCCGATGTAAGAATATCGAAGTTAGGCAATGATGAGCGTAATAATGGCTCTCGGGTAATTTTGCCTATTTTGATTAAATATTGGATATTGGTTGGGAAATTAATATTATATTTGGAACAGGACGTGAAGAGGCTCGAGCAGACGAGACCCCAGATTGACATCAGGCTTAGGCCTAATTCGTGAGTGGACTTTTGTTTTAAATAAATGCATGCTAAGTTCACGATTGAATAATTAATGTCGTGGAGTATTTTGCCGTCAATTAATTTTGACGCTTTTATTTCTCTGAGAGAGAGTTATCGAAAATGGGATTTTCGGTGAATATAAATATGTATATATGAGAGAGTATGTATAAAAAAAATGCTAGCTAGCCATATGTGTCTGTCCACCTTAATGGCGTAGCATATAGCCGCATTATGGTGTGACGTGAGCGTTGGACGTAAATGTAGTAGCCCTATATGAGTG
>NW_004442486.1:0-1266 GCF_000184155.1 Fragaria vesca subsp. vesca
AGATGGAAGCGATAATATATTTGAAATGATGGATGTTAGTAGTCGATGAATAGTAAGTTTTCTGATGATTTTGGTCTCTATTAGAGTTGCTCTGAACCTATAAATGGTTGGATATGAGATTTGTTTAGATTAGTAATTAAATTGGAGATGTTGTGATTTGGGGAGCACGAAGGCTCCAGGAGTTTAAGGTTGGATTTGGATTTTTTTGAAGTGTTTGCAGGTATTTATTAGGAAGGGTTGTCCATTTTCAAGGGAGGTTATGCCGATTTTTCGGTAAACTTTCCTTGGAGGTGATCCCCGCAAGATTTACTTCGGGTTTCATGGTGAAATTCGGGGTGGGTCTTGACAGTAATTTCTCCTTACCTGAAGCGAACCGGAGTGAGTCCTTTTAGGGCAAGGCAGCTGGGTTGGAGACCTACAAAACCATACCAAGCTTGCCCGGATTGGTGGCACTAAATGTTTTGAGTTTCAAGCAAGTTTGAAATCGTGGAGTTAGATGTCAGTTATATTATTTTAATCGTGGGGCTAGTATGGATTCTTTCGGAATTCCAGGTGTTGAAGTTTGGTTTCCAGATTTGTTGAGTGTTGGGAAGATGATAATGTAAATGGAATCGAAAAGTAATGGTGGAGTGAGAGCGGGATGGTTGTGGTCACTCCAGTTTTTTTTGACAACTCCCGGTGAATTTATTACGTGTTGTCATAGGTATTCTATAGTAGTTGTGTGGAGTTAGTGGAAGTGGTAGCAGTGGAATAAAACCCACTAGATCATAAAGCAAGAGTGCGTGGGTGTCCAAAGTATTTTTTTTTTTTAGCAGTGTCATTCCGGGTGGTTCATTTAAGTCTTGACTTTGTGATTGAAGTTGGTTATTGACATCACTTCGTTCGCAATGGGTGACTAACTACGACATAACAATGGGAGGATCTATTCTCATCGGTGAGATGGAGTAAAGTTTTGGTTGTGGTGTGTGTGGGAATATTTAAATTATTCCTACTGCAGTTCACTACCAGGACAAGCACTTTAGCCGACGAAAATTTTTCGTCGCCCTGTCAGCTTAATTCGTCGGCTAAGATCTTAGCCGACGACCTTTCGTCGGCTAAGATTTCGTCGGGAAAAGCTCGTCTGTGGTGACTTTAGCCGACGACACAGGTATAAGTCGTCGGCTATAGTCCAGACTTTAGCCGACGACATTGTTTCGTCGGCTATAGTCCAGACTTTTAGCCGACGACATTGTTTCGTCGGCTATAGTCCACACTTTAGCCGACGAC
>NW_004442487.1:0-1366 GCF_000184155.1 Fragaria vesca subsp. vesca
AGAGAGAGAGAGAGAGAGAGAGAGAGAGAGAGAGAGGCGGTCGGACGGGTTCGCTTAGGGTTTAGGTCGGCTGGGGTGGTGGTGTCTAGGAGGCGGTGATGGGTGTAGGAGGCGGTGGAGGAGGCTCGGATTGGGTGGAGGAGGTGAGTGTCCTAGTCGGTTGGGGTGGAGGTGGGGGGTCGGACGAGGTGGCGTTGACGGTGGTGGTCGGGTGGAGGATTGGAGCTCGTCGGCAGCGGAGTGGAGGCGAGATCGAACAGAGTAAAGAGAAAAAACGTCGACGAGATATGGTTTTATAGTTAGTCAATAATAACTTAGGCGACGGAAAGGATTCGTCGGCTAAGAAAATTTCAATTTTCGCGGAAAAAAAAACGCAATAATAAACCGCCAAAATTTTCGTCATCTTAGTCGACGGAAAATAAATAATTCGTCGGTTAAGAAAGTCCTAGTCGACGGAAAAATAATATTCCGTCGGCTAGGGAAAAAATCGAAATAAAAACCAGTCGAATTCCAAAACAGCCAAAATATCTTAGTCAACGGAATATGTAATTCGTCGGCTAAGATGTTCCTAGTCGACGGAAAGTTAAGTTTCCGTCGGATAAGATGTTCCTAGTCGACGGAAAGTTAAGTTTCCGTCGGCTAGGAAAATAAATTCTTGTCAAATTCTTTCTTATTTGCTATGACTTCCCGATCTATAATTCATAACAATGCGTTCATGACCAAATCTGCAACAAGAATAGTAATAATAATAAAGGCCGTGAACATTTGACGCAAAGTGTTTCGATCGATATATATATATATATATATATATATGAAAATATAATTGTTAATACATCGATCTCCGAAGTTATGCAAATTCATAATAAACTGATGAAAGAATATAATACATCCCCAAATTAATTTAATCATACTCATCTTCATAATCTTGGTCTTCGGGATCATCATCCTCCTCGAATTCCTCTGAATCCTCATCTTCTTCGTCCTCGTATTCGTCATCTTCTTCGGGTTCGGGCATAGTAACTTCAATGTAACCTGTAATGGCCGGAACGTGTTGGTCGTTGACGCGAATGTCCACGTCATTGGGAATTACAGGTGGAGTTTCCTCTTGATATGGTTTGTTCGGTACAGAGCTCGGTTCCGTACCCTCATCCACTCCCAATGTAGCTGCACTCCATATATTCCTATGTGACATTACCTGCACCACTTTCCAACCCTCACCCCATAGCCGGATCATCAAGATAAAAGACTTGTTGTGCCATGGCGGCAATAACAAACGGCTCATTCTCATACCATGAAGTGTTTGTGTTCACTGATAACAAACCAATGGTCTGTAACCGTACTCCTGCAAACATTTGGGTCAGTATTG
>NW_004442488.1:0-2521 GCF_000184155.1 Fragaria vesca subsp. vesca
TTTGCCTGCTCAAATGTTTCTCCAGATAATCCTCCAATTCATCGCAATGTTGAAGGACGCACCAATGAGCCTCCTTCAATTCTTCGCGACTCAATCTGTATTCCCTACCTAGCCTGCCATACGGTTGTACTTCGTCGGAAACAACTGATAAATGGAATTGATTTCCCCCTCTTGAAGATTCCCCTCCCGTGTGTTCATCATTAAGATATGTGTTGTAGAAGGTTACACACTCACTAGAAATGTAAGCCGCCGTGATCGAACCTTCAGGGAAACGTTTGTTCCTGTTCGTCTTCTTGTAATCTCCAAGTTGCCTACAAAATAAAGAGTTATTGCAAAAATTCATGTTATATGAGACTTTATTGACAAAAGTATAGACTGCATACATACCTCTCGTTTGGATAACACCAGGTATATTGTACCGGACCTGTAAGCAACACTTGTTCAGGAAGGTGAAGCATGAGGCGGACCATGATGCTAAAGAAAGTGGGGGGGGAAGATCCTCTCCAGCTTGCACATGATGTACGCAATATCGTCTTGCAATGACCGGACCTCTGACTTTTTTAGCTCTTTAGCACATAACCTCTGAAAGAAGTTGGACAAAGCCACCAACGTGTTAACCACATCACTCTGCAAATACGGGCGAATGACCACAGGAAGAAGACGTTGCAAGAGAACATGACAGTCATGGGTCTTCAACCCGATAATCTTATTTTCCCCCATCTTAATACATCGAGCTATATTTCCGGCATACCCACTAGGATACTTAACCTCACAAAGCCACTTAAATATCTCCAACCTCTTATTAGGAACAACCGTGTAGCCTGCTTGAGGCATTACATGTTTGCCGGTCTTTTTGTTTAGCTTTATCCATAGCTTTCGACGTATACCCATCTTTTGAAGGTCAGCACGAGCTTTGCCGGTGTCTTTGGTCTTGTCTTTGATGTCTAGAATTGTTCCAAGGATGCTGTCACAAACATTCTTCTCTATGTGCATGACGTCTAAGTTGTGTCTGATCTTCAACGTCGACCAGTAAGGCAACTCAAAGAATGAACTCCTGTGCGTCCAATACTTAAACTCTTCAGGGGTGGGAGGATTCTGGTCGTTTACATACCTAGCGCTGCTCAAAATTCCAAACCAGTGCTGGTTCAGCATATCCAGAATCCATTGACCAGACCTCCCTTCGGGTTTCGAGCCATGCTCAACAATCTCATCAAATGCTTGTGCATCGTACCGCCACGGGTGATCCGGTGGAAGCCATCTACGGGATCCTAAGTAAACAATTTTGTGGGCATGATGACTGGAATTGACCTCGTCTATACATACAGGGCACGCCTTGTATCCATGGGTAGTTTGACCAGACATCATCCCGTAAGCAGGAAAATCATTGACGGTAAAAAGAACCGCTACTCTCATGAAGAAGTAAGTCTTACTATACCTGTCAAAAGTATGGATTCCATTTTCATATAACTGTAGGAGCTCGTCGATTAATGGCCTCATGTACACGTCCAAGCACTTTCCTGGAGAATACTTGCCCGGAAGTAACATAGTAAGAAAATTATACTCCGTCCTCATGCACATGTTTGGAGGCAAGTTGAGCGGAAATGCTATCATAGGCCATATACTGTAAGAGTTATTCATGTCTCCAGTAGGATTGAATCCGTCTGTTGCTAGTCCAAGTCTGACATTTCGACATTCAGAGGCAAAATCAGGAAATGAACGGTCAAAGTGATTTCAAGCCTCCCCGTCTGCGGGGTGTGTGAGATTATCCGGATCTACTCTAGGCCTATCCGGCTCCTGCTGGTGCCTTTCGTGGTGCCATCTCATATGCTTGGACGTATGTGAAGACATGTAGAGACGTTGTAGACGAGGACCCAATGGGAAATAGCGAAGAACCTTCATAGGAATGGGGTTTGTCTGTCTAGAACGAGCGTGTGGTTCATACCTCGGCTCATAGCAATGTGGGCACTCGAATGCATCCTTATAACCTTTGTAGTATAGGATGCAGTTATTGACGCATGCATCTATCTTGATGTACTCAAGACCGAACTCACTCAAGATGCTTTTGACCTTGTCATAATTTTCCGGACAGTTGTTGTTAGCAGAAAGCAACTCCTTCAGAAGTGCAATGTCATCGTTAAAACAAGCAACGGTCTTGTTCCTCTTCTTTTTGATACTCATCTGCTTCATGACAGTTTCCAATACAGTATGCTCACTTCCGGGGTACAGTGGTGTCTGTGCTTGCCGCATAAGCTTGTTGTAACTATCATAGTCACTACTGCCGACCTGGGAGAAATCAGGGAAGGTTGTATTGTTGTTGTCCTGTGGAACACTTCCATCGTATGCTGAGGCGGACGGAAATGCATCGTTTAAGAAATTCATCACACCAGGGTCCCCGAAATTGGCACTAGAGGAAGACTCACCCTGGTTACGTTGTGCTTGAATATCTACAAGTGTGGGCATATGTTCACTTGCTTCGCCGTGCCATGTCCAAGTGGTATAACTGGGACAATACCGTATTGTG
>NW_004442489.1:0-1683 GCF_000184155.1 Fragaria vesca subsp. vesca
TCTCTTATTACTCTAAATCACGTATTGTTAAAGAGGAAATTGAATCTGTTGCTAAAAGCTTTGAATTTGTAGTTGTCATCGGTGATTTATTAGGATTGTGGCTCGGTTAGTATAATTATGTATGGGAAATAGGAGCTTTCGAGTCAATAGTAGCAGCTTTAGAGTTAACAGTAGCAGATTCTTTAATCGACAGTAACAGCTTTGTTTGGTTCCGAAGAAATGCCGAAAAAAATTGCAATATAGCATGTCACATCCCGACTCTTATATTTTTTACCTTATTTACTAGCTGATTTATAATAAGAATTTTACCGTCTCCGTCATTGAGTTAATAGTTTAATTGGTCCCTAGAGGGGTTTCGGGGACGATTATGTGCGGAGGTTTATTCGTATGAGGAAAAAATACGACGACGGTAAAAATGGTAAATTTTAGCTAGTAAAAGATAATTTTTATTCGGGTATTATTTTTCGGGGTGTTTTTATTTTTGAATTGGGTTGATAAGGTTGGACCGGTTGGGAGGCCCAACCCATTTTTCCTCCCTTTCTCTTCTTCTCCCTTTTCTCCTTCTTCTCTCCCCCGTGTTATCTCCCCGCTGGATCGTCCAGCCGCCAGCTGCCGTCGTCCGGCCAGCCACCGGCCACCGCTCCACCCCAGTTCGGACCCCCATCTCCTCCTCTCCCTCCCCGGCCTAGCCCCCGAGCGTCTAACCCGCCGGAAGAGGAGAAAACCCGCCAGAAACGCCGGGAAGCTTTTCGCCGAAACTCCCTCCTCCGGCCACCAATCCGGGCAAGCTTGGTACGGTTTTGTAGCCCTCCAACCCAGCAGCCTTGCCCTAAAAGGACTCACTCCCTCTTGAGCTAGGTAAGGAGAAATTTGAGGGTATCTTAGAGTTCCAGGAAAGATTCACTTCCCTGAGCTACCATGTGTCATATTTGGTTCCTGATGAGAGGACCAGGATTGAGATGTTCATTGGGGCACTTGGTGGAGTGTATACGGACAAGATGACAAGGGTGATTTACCCGACTTTTGAGGATGCAGTTGGTGCAGCCATGGCCATTGAGTCTAGGGGGACATATGGTGTTCGGCCTCGTGATTACGGTGGCCCTAGTCAAGGTCCATCCAAGAAGGCTGCTTCATCATCCGCTTCTGGGTCTTCTGCTGGTAGTGGCAGTAGTGGGGGATCGAGCTCTGGTGCTCGAAACAGGACTAGAGGACGTTTCAGGAGACCTTCTCGGAGTCATTTGGGTAGGTAGCAGTCTGGGCAGTATGGTTCTGGTGGTAGTTTCCATGGTGGGTCATCCGGTAGCCATACTTTTTCTTATGGGCAGCAGCAGTTTTCTGGGTGCTTTGAGTGTGGTGGTCAAGACCACTTCAGGAGAGATTGCCCATTGTTGGCTCAGAGGACCACCCCCACCCCTACTCAGCCAGTTGGTCAGTTTTCAGCTGGAGGCTCCAGTAGTGGTGCCCAGGGCAGTGCATCGGTCAGAGGTGGCTCTCAGCGGGGAGGTGGTCAGCGTGGACGTCCCATGACTCGCGCTAGACTACATGCTATGACCCAGCAGGAGGGTCGTACTTCTCCAGATGTCATCATTGGTACGTTATTAATTTTCGGTCAGCCTGCTTTTACTTTAATTGATCCCGGAGCCACGCATTCATTCATGTCTAGTAGATTTGCCCTCCATGCCA
>NW_004442490.1:0-1511 GCF_000184155.1 Fragaria vesca subsp. vesca
AAACCTTCTAAACTCGTCGGCTAAAACTTTGAAATTCGTCGGCTAAACTTTACAAATTCATCGGCCAAACCTTTGAAATTCGTCGGCTAAAAGTATTTTTATACATTTGGCATGTTGTGATTGTGATGATCAAACTTGAGAAACAGAAATCCGACCGTCAGATCTGACCATCATGATAAAATACATGTATGGGACAAAATTCAACTTGATCCGAAAAGAATAAGGGCTTGATCCGGACGGTCAATCTCGTAAGTCAAACCCCTAAACGCACGGAAAAGGTCGTTCGACCGTCTAAATTACGTATTTTGGCCGGACCTCCAACTGAAAATAGTTTTAAACCGATGACACGCAACAAGTCGTATAAAAATTTTACGCAAAATAACCACCGAATATAGGGCTACTCATAGGGGGAAAAAATGAAAAATTGCATTGACCGCAATTATCGGCACCGAATATTTACCGGAATAGTGTGATTTTTCAACCGTGGATGTATTTCAACATTCTCGTCATATCTTATTTCAGGACTTTTTGACGTTTGAAGGTTTTACGTATAATTTGTTTTTGAAACGGAACATTTACATAACACTTGGTAAACAAGTTATACAACATTAGTATGCATGTTGTGATTGTGATGATCAAACTTGAGAAACAGAAATCCGACCGTCAGATCTGACCATCATGATAAAATACATGTATGGGAAAAAATTCAACTTGATCCGAAAAGAATAAGGGCTCGATCTGGACGGTCAATCTCGTAAGTCAAACCCCTACACGCACGGAAAAGGTCGTTCGACCGTCTAAATTACGTATTTTGGCCGGACCTCCCACTGAAAATAGTTTTAAACTGATGACACGCAACAAGTCGTATAAAAATTTTACGCAAAATAACCACCGAATACAGGGCTATAGTAAGTAATAGAAAAATTTTAGGGTTTAGCCGACGAATACCCTAACGTATTTATTTGTCGGCTATAGTATGTAATTAAAAAATTAAAAATTAACTATAGCCGACGAAATATTAGGTTATTCGTCGGCAAAAACCATCTTAGCCGATGAATTATAGTGTATTTCGTCGGCTAAAGGAAAAAAATACATTAAAAAAAACAGACGATATTAGTAAACCATACTAACTTCATGTTCATCATGTATCACCAAAATTCATATAAAATAACTGAAATATGAATTCAACATGTGTAAACTATAAAGGAAAAGGTCTTTAGTTATACAAATTAATGGATTTCGTCCTCTAAATTAAAACTAAGGCTCGTAATCGGAATCATCCGATGAGTCTTCTTCGGTGTCAGAATTAATTTCTGGTAATATATGTCTTTCCTCATCGCCAGAGTCTTCGTCTGTTTCTTGATTTGGATCAACATCAATAAGCCTTGGCTCTTCATCACAAATTCGCACCGAACGACCCGCTTTAAAATTATTAAGGCGAACGGTAGAGGAGTTAGGAATACGTATTGCGTTGGGCTCTTGATACGCAACATCCTCTTCCTCGTCTTCGG
>NW_004442491.1:0-5907 GCF_000184155.1 Fragaria vesca subsp. vesca
ACAGAAAAAAATCATATATTTCATTGTAACATAAATTACCCAATAAAATATTCTAGATTTTTGTTCTTATCGTTGGAGCACGTGAATAATTAATATTTGGGAAAAGAAGGTTTTGCTGGAAATTTGGGGAATGAGTGCTTCTATTTGTTCTCCATCCTTATTTTGGGGAATGAGATGAGAAAGCTGTTGGAACACAAAACAACCCAATATTCCCTAAAATTAATAAAATAAGAAAATGGGAAAGCTGTTAGAGATATTCTTACATTTTTTTATTACTTTATCGACCACTCTGTTGATTTTTTACCTAAATTATCCTCAGATCTCAAAATTCTTTACTCATTTGATGGAGAAGATCTTTGTTTTCCAACTAAGGTTTGTAATGATATTGTTTTTAGTCTTTATTTTCTTCTCTCTCTGATATAACTTACAAAGGTAGAAGAAAATCTAGATTAACTTTGTATTATATCGATCTATATTCTATAGCGAAAGTACGTGCATGCATGCATGCTTTGTAGATTGTACGATACACTGCCATAGTTATCATCAAACCCAATCATACATATATAGCAAGTCATAATTTCATTTTATTATCACAATCAATCATAGATAGTAAGTCAAGATATACATTTCACATTTTAATATGACAGCCACTCATACATATATAGCATACATAGCAAGCACGATTACTGGTACGTAGTTTCAAATTTTGTTAAGCTGGAGTGAATATACATAGTATAGTTGAACATATAGGAAGCAAATTAATCACCTATTCATATTATATTTAAACTTAGCATATATTGCAACGAGATCTCTATTGCATCTAGTACTGCACATTACACAAAGTAGTATAAATTACAACTCCTATCTGCCGTCTAGCATGTACTACTTGTTCTAGCTTCTGATTCTCATTAGTTCCCCACACTGCTAAGATCATCAATGGCTTTTGCTAGCAAGTTTGTACTTGTTTCATCACTGTTGGTTGTGTTCCTCATGATCAACATCAAACCATCATCGAGTCAAACTACAGACGAACTGATCGATGAGATATGCCGGGCCACAGAGGACTTCGGGTTTTGCACGGGAACTTTCAATACACACTTGAAGGCCCCAAATGCCGATATAGTTGCCCTGACCCAGATAACCATAGAGGTAGCATCTGATCAGGCAACCCAAACCCTTAGCTTTATCCGGCAGACACTTACCACCACAACAGACCCGGCATTGAAGAAAGCTCTTACTGAGTGTCAGGATGCTTATGCTCTAATCACGCAGCAATATGGCTCGGCAGCGGTGGCATTTTTCCAGAAGGACTACAGTAGTGTGGAGAAGGATGAGCGCCCAACCGCTCGAGTAGAAGCGAGCTGCGAAGCGACACTCAGCGCGCCGCCGAATAATCAGCAGCACATTCTGGACGATAGAAGCAAGCAGATGAGGATTTTCATTGTCATGTCTGTGAATGCAGTGGAGACACTCCTTCGAATGAAAACAAGTGTTAATTTAGCACAGGCTGGTGCACCTGCTCCGATGTAAAACCACCATCCAAATTAGCCACCGTTTGTCCGATACAGTTTGATATTATCTTTCCCTTGCTATACATGTTGTTTTTCATTGATGTTCGATTAGACACAGTACGTATGTGAAACTATGGAATGGAACAAATAAAGATCATAATATATTACGATGTGATTTGTGTGTTGGTTTATTTCGACAACAGACGACATAAATACCTTCGCTACTCTCCTCCATCAGGTCGCACAATATATTAGAGATTGTCCAAAAGTATCAAACTATCGATCCATGCATATACAAGAATATGCAGTTTGATTAGGGTTTAATTATCATATCTACAGAGATGTACAGTAACTCAATCTGACCCTTGCTCTGGGATAATTCTGTTTTACTCATGTCTAGCGCAACATCATCTTGTAGATCAGAAAACGATCACCCATCCACAAGTCAGACAAATTTAATACGATTCTTTTTTTTTTTTTTTTTTAAGAATATATAATTTTATTGATTTATTCATGGCTAGAAGACGCATACATTAATTTCGTTAATTTCATATAGCCAAACATGGCACAAGCTAGCCCTTATAAATGATGGGTAGCCCTCATTGTATATATGAGCTCAGATAAAAAAAACCTACCACATATGATTTATAGCTATTCCTATCTAATTCCTATGAGAGGTAATACATACCTCAATTGGTGTACAACAAAATAAAACCCATAATTAAATAGAAACAACTATACATTATACGTACGTCTAGGCAAAAGACCTGATATCTAAGTCTTCCCTTTCCCCTTGTCATTAGGGCTAGCCAGCTCACCATCAGTAACAGGACTAGGATAAATGATACACATGAGGGTCACCTTCAACTTTCCGTAACTATACAATTAGTTTATAGTAAACTGTGGTTTATAGAGAAGAGATGTATAGACTGAAGATGCACCCCTCAATTTTGGTGAAGAGAAACAAAGGGGTGATTGAATGAAGGGAGCATCTTTAGTCTATACCACAGTTTAGTATAAACTAGTTGTATAGTTAGGGAATGACATGTTTAGGAAATCCCTCTTCTATTTATATCAATTATATGCGGTCGACGCCTTTCAAGAAAGAACTAGTCTTGGCGAGCTCATTGAGAGGTTTATCCGTAAATCTGATAACGTTGTAGACTAAGGCACCACATAATGCTCCAAGAATCGGTGACACAAGGTAAATCCAGAGGCCTTTGTAATGGCTCCAGACAATTGCAGGGCCTAAGCTTCTTGCTGGGTTCATTGATGCTCCTGTAATTGGCCTACAGAATATTCCCATATCACACATGATAAACTAATAGAATGACATAGGTAAAAAAACAAAGGATACTAAAACAAAGAAGACAAAGTTCTTATACATCCAAAAGGGAAAACATATCTCTGCTTAGTGCTTGCTAATGAAGTTCTAATAATAATTATTTTGAGATAGATTACTAGCTAAGATTATACCCTCCAAAAGACCCAAAAAAAAAAAAAAGGAGTCTACCCTGCAAACATCACATTCAGAAGAACCGTGGAGCCGACTGCAAGTCCAGCAAGCTCTCCAACCTGCATGAGCAAACAGTTTGGAATATTATTATCGACACTTCAACATAACAAATTAAGTTAGGATGCAAATTGGGAATGACTAGCCGGGTTCATTCCTTTAAAAAAAAGAATTGATGCAAACATTTTGGATTACATTGATCAAGTTAAGTGAAATGATAACATACTAGCCTAATCAGTTAAGCAAATCAAGCTAGGCAAACCATATTAGCTACTTCTGAACTGAAAATGTAGAGCAAGAGTTGAGATTAAGAGGTAGAATAGTACTAACCGCTCTGCTATCAGTGGCCACACCAGACACGACAAACATGAGGTAAAATGTGATGATGAACTCAAGCACGAAAGCCTGCAAATTAGATCCACTGGGATCTGTTCCTGCAAAATGGTCTTGACTGTGTTGGAATAAAAGCCTAAGGGTACCACTTGCTAGTGTTGATCCAAGGACTTGAGCAATAATATATGCGGGTACCTGTAGAGAAAGCAAAACAAAGTTAACAAACAAAACACATAATGAATTAGAAGGATAGGTAGTCATCAACTGAAGTTTTTTTTTTTTTTTTTTTTTTCTTTGATAACAGCAGGATTGGGATATTGGTTGTCATCAACTGAAGTTGAATTAGAAGGATATAGGTAGTCATCAACTGTAAATTTTATTTTTCCTTTATTATTATTATTTTTTTTCTTTTCTGAAGGATGGAATTTTGAGTGTGAATGATACTACCTGTCTAATTCATGATCTCAGAGTAGTTGAAATTCATGTCTAATTCATACTTGCTAAAACTAGCTAGTAAACAATGCCTTCTAGGAAACTTGTTATTTTTACACAAATTTTAATCAAGTAGTAACACACTAACACATTTCTCTAAATTAACACATGGATCTCTAATTGGGAAGTTTAAAATCATGGCTTGGTTTTGATTAGCTCACCTCTTTCCATGGGAACCTATGAGTAATAGCAAAAGCAAGAGTAACAGCAGGATTGAAATGGGCACCAGAGATGTGACCAACAGAGTAAACCATAACCATCACCGTCAGTCCCCAAGTAATTGAAATTCCCGGAAATGACACCAGCTTGTCTGTGCTCAAATTCACAATCACAGACCCACAACCAGCAAAGATCAAGAAATATGTCCCCAACACCTCAGCAATAACCTGAATGTACAAAGATCTCAACTTCAGCCATTTGTTGAAACGGTTTTAAAACTAAAGGATCACATTTTTGATTGTGCATGAAACTAATAGTAAGCGAACGTAACAAGATCTATGTCACCTTCTGCATAAAGGGTACAGAGAGAAAGCCATCGCTTGGTTCTTGACTGGTTTTGGAGGAAGGTTTGCCTTCTTCAACATTGAAAAAATGGTTTTCACTACTTTCACCATATTTCTCAACCATGGCTTCGAAGTACTAAAACAGCTAGGTGAAAGATAGAAGGAGCGAGAGAGAACGAAGTGACTGGGAAGGAGAAAATTTGATGTTATAAAAACAAGCTAGGCTTATGATTCATATGAAGGATTTTATAGTTGCAAAGTGTGGCAATGTATTGCTGGTGAAATAGCCAGAAGACGGTCAAGGCTGCTTCAACTTCTCACCGAAATTACAGAGCAGATATTGATGGTTTTCCACGTCTTTTCTAATCACTATAATTAGAGGTATCAGACCGGTAAACGTGCTGGTCCTAAACAAAAGTATTGACGATTTCTGTAAGGTAAGACTACCATCAGTCCATCATACGCATACGTGCAATGTCCGGCCGGAATACGTAACGGAGAATGAGCTTAATGTTTTTTGGTTTTAAATTTCAAAAATAAATAAAAGCAGAAGAAATGATAAATAAGGTAAGGTCATATATATACATGTGTTATATTAGTCTATTATTTCTTTTTGAGAATATATTTTATATTAGGTCGATCACACAAAATATTTTGGCCAAAATGGATGATGTGAACCCACTCATCTCATTAGAGAGTATGTGCAATATGACAGCTGATCGATGCTTTGCCTAATGCAACATTACTCATTATATGTAAAGTCATATATATAAATATATATATATATGTATATATATACACACACAGTCCGTTTCAGATAAGGTGCGGATTTCCCTCCGTTCGCCACCGTACGGCGCCGCGCGAGGGCGCGCCTCCACCCCAGCAGACTCCAGCAGCTTCCCCGACCTCTTTCCATCCCCGACGAGTCCGCTGAATTCCAGTTTTCCGGCCAGATTGATTTTGTTTGAAGTTTTGGGTGATCTTGCCAAAAAAACTGGAATTCGGCGGACTCACCGGAGATGGAAAGAGGTCGGGGAAGCTGCTGGAGTCCGCTAGGGTGGAGGCGCGCCCTCGCCGGTGCCGTACGGTGGCGAAAGGAGGGACATCCGCACGGTGCGGACGTCCGCACCTGATAACGTCTGTATATATATATATATACAGCAAGCTTCCTCTAAGGGATCCCTTTTTGGGGTTATATGAGGGATTAAGGATTACACCAACTTTTCGATCACCATTTCCAATCTTAACCGTTCAATCTCTTCATATATATGAGTGGATCATTTCTGGAAATTTTCATCCCAATTGGTGATAGTTCAGAAGTTCAATTTAGTTTTAATGACCTTCAACTGTTTTAGTTTGACATAAGCTGGACCGTTCAAGATGATTAAAACTAAATCAAACTTTTGAAAGCCTTAACGATCACCAAATCATATGAAATTTTGTAGAGGTGATCTACTCATATAGACCTAAGATATAAACGGTGGAGATGTAAAAATTCAATTGAGAAGTGGTGTAATGCCCTATCCTTAGAAAGTGGCCAAAAATAGAGATCCCT
>NW_004442492.1:0-1386 GCF_000184155.1 Fragaria vesca subsp. vesca
ATCCATCTATATTGTCCAGACATTCATGGTGATCTCGAGTACCACAACAGGGAGTTCGCAAACTATTTTGGCGGCTGGGTACGTACTTCAATATTTATGTACGTATTTATGTTTATTGCATAATTATCCATATTTACAATGTTGAATGGTTGGTTGCAGATGAACCATATTCAATTTGATGGTCACCCAAATTGGTCGCACGAACTAAGACTTCTAGCGATGAAGCCGATAATGTCAAGAGTTTATCCGATGTGCAAGGTGAATGGCGTGCAATTTATATGTGAACAGAGAGACAGCAGACGGAGAACACAAAATTCTGGGGTGATGGTGCATGGTGGGGGGAATGGAGTTGACTATTACGGTGTTCTCCATTCAGTGGTGGAACTCGTTTACGGTGAAGGCATGAAATGCACCTCTTCAAGTGTAGATTGTTTGATACTAGCCCGCAGAGCATGAAGAGCGATCAGTACGGAATATTATCGGTGAACACTGCTACAAGTTCTTACGAAGATGACCCGTTCGTTTTTGCCACATCGGTAAACAAGTGTTTTATCTTGATGACCTTGGTAAGGGTGACGCGTGGAAAGTAGTCAACCTTGTGCACCCTCTAAACATTTACCGGGCGGCTACACTTGGAGAGGCCGAAGACCAGGAAGAAGATGTTGCGTATCAAGAGCTCAACGCAATAGGTATTCCTAACTCCTCTACCATTCGCCTTAATAATTTTAAAGCGGGTCGTTCGGTGCGAATTCGTGATGAAGAGCCAAGGCTTATTGATGTTGATCCAAATCAAGAAACAGACGAAGACTCTGGCGATGAGGAAATGCATAGATTACCAGAAATCAATTCTGACACCGAAGAAGACTCATCGGATGATTCCGATTACGAGCCTTAGTTTTAATTTAGAGGACGTAATACATTAATTTATAATAAAAAAGATTGTATTACCTTAATTTATAGTTTACATATGTTGAATTCATATTTCTGTTATTTTATATGAATTTTGGTGATATATGAACAGGAAATTAGTATGGTTTAAACCTTCTGTTTTAGGGTTTGTATTTTTTACTTAAGCCGACGAAATACGCATTAATTCGTCGGGCTAAACCATCTTAGCCGACGAATTATATTAGAAGTCGTCGGTTAAAATCATCTTAGCCGACAAAGTCAATTAGAAGTCGTCGGCTAAAACCATCTTAGCCGACGAAGTATATTAGAAGTCGTCGGCTAAAACCATCTTAGCCGACGAATACCCTAATATTTCGTCGGCTTTATTAATTTTTTTATTTTTTATTACATACTATAGCCGACGAATGTATTAGAGTATTCGTCGGCTAAACCCTAAACTTTTTCTGTTACATACTGTAGCCCTATCTTCGGTGGTTA
>NW_004442493.1:0-1065 GCF_000184155.1 Fragaria vesca subsp. vesca
ATATGAATTAAACACTCAAATAGGGCTACTACGCTTACGTCCAACGCTCACGTCACACCATAATGCGGCTATATGCTACGCCATTAAGGTGGACAGACACATATGGCTAGCTAGCATTTATATACATACTCTATCCTAACTACATATTTATATATCCACCGAAAATCCCATTTTCGGTAACTCTCCAATTTTCGGTAACTCTCCAAGAGAAATAAAAATCGTCAAATTTAAAATGACGTTAAAATACTCCACGACATTAATTGTTAAACCATGAACTATAGCATGCATTTATTTAAAATAAACGTCCACTCACAAATTAGGCCTAAGCCTGATGTCGATCTGGGGTCTCGTCTGCTCGAGCCTCCTCACGTCCTGTTCCAAATATAAAATTAATTTCCCAACCAATAATCTAATATTTAATCAAAATAGGCAAAATTACCCGAGAGCCATAAATACGCTCATCATTGCCTAACTTCGATATTCTTAAATCGGAACGATCCGAACTTAAATATCATACTCATCAGTCGTAAATACAACCTCCCCAAAATACGACTTAAATCCTACGGCCGGATTCTGCATTAATTAACCGTCAAAAATACCAAACTTCGGAAATTCACAAACCTATCCAAATCTCATCCAAAAATTCCATAAATCACATCAATATACTCCTCTTAATATTCCACACTCAAAACCCTAAAAATCTCCTAACCGGCGGCGGCGCCGCCGGCAGCGGCGGCCGGAGGCCAATTCCGGCGACCTCCAAAACCTATGAAATTTTGACAGAATAATCCTCTCATCATGCTCTACAACTTTCCTAACTAGCACAAACACCAATTCCAAGCCTAACTAGGGCAATCGACTAAAAACATCAAAAACGCCATAAAACTTCCACCTCAAATTTCTCCTTACCTAGCTCAAGAGGGGGTGAGTCCTTTTAGGGCAAGGCTGCTGGGTTGGAGGGCTACAAAACCGTACCAAGCTTGCCCGGATTGATGGCCGGAGGAGGGAGTTCCGGCGACGTGAACCTTAACACAGTCGGACCTCTCGGGCCCGATATCTTCCTCA
>NW_004442494.1:0-1133 GCF_000184155.1 Fragaria vesca subsp. vesca
TGAAAATTTTGAAAATTTTTCGACCTTAGCCAACGACTTTTCAAATATTTTCGTCAGCTAAAGTCCTTTGAAAATTTTCCTCCAAATTTGGTTTACCACCCAAAAATTTTTGACCTTAGCCGATGACTTTTTTAATATCTCGTCGGCTAAAGTCTATAAATTCACGAAAACGCTCATATCTCCCTCTATATTACGTAGTTTAGTCAAACCTTCCACACGAAAAACTTTCACGTAGATGAGACGCAACCGCCTATATAAAAATTTTGAGACATTTACCTTCCGACGATAGGGCTCCCCATAGGGAATAATAACGGTTAATAGGGTTGACCGCTACTATCGCCACCGAGACTTTACCCGATTTACGTGAGTTTTGAACCATAGCCGTATTTCACCATTCTAAACACATCTTATTTCACGAGATTTTTGATAATTTTGCTTCCTATATAGAGTTGGTTCACAAAATTGTATAACCTACTAAACAAGTTATACAACATTAGTAGACACGTTGTGATTCCGATGACTAAAATTCACAAACCAAAATTTGACCGTCAGATATGATCATTATGACGAAAGAAGTCTATGGTAAAAAATTCAACTGGATCCGACAACGTTAAGGACTCGATCGAAACGGTCAACCATAATCCATCGTCACTTATCACACGAAAACGCTCATATCTCCCTCTATATTACGTGGTTTGGTCAAACCTTCAACACAAAAAACTCTCACGTAGATGAGGCGTAACTGCCCATATAAAAATTTTGAGACATTTATCTTCCGACGATAGGGCTCCCCATAGGGAATAATAACGGTAAATAGTAGACACGTGATTCCGATGACTAAAATTTACAAACCAAAATTCGACCGTCTGATATGATCATTATGACGAAAGATGTCTATGGTAAAAAATTCAACTGGATTCGACAACGTTAAGGGCTCGATCAAAACGGTCAACTCTAATCGGAAATAAGAAAACTGCATTTTGAAGCCCTAAACGGACTCAGATGGCCAAAAAGGCCCATACATCATGGCAATAGCGATGAGTTTGACTCGTAGGGCCGTTACGCTTCCGGAAAGGTATCACAATAGTCAATCAGACACCAAAAACCAAATCTGCAGCATAGTGAATAATAAG
>NW_004442495.1:0-1293 GCF_000184155.1 Fragaria vesca subsp. vesca
GGTTTTATTCAGAATGCTCTAGATAGAAATCTTCTTAACTACACGTTATCAATGTCGTGAGTAACCATAGCACTTATCACTGTGGTGAATCTTGGCAGAATTTGCTGTGTGTGCCTTGGACCTTAATATTTAGGACCAACTCTTGGATTCCAAGAATAGACATGAATTATCTATACTAGTATGATTTTGTTGCTGTGTTCATTGTCAATCTGTTCATTGCTTCGATAAAGAAAGTGTATGTTTCGGTTGAGATCTTTACATGTAGTTTTTGATTTAGCGTATTATATTAGAAAATATATCCCGTCTATTTCAATTTATATGATGATCTGTGAAAATTCTGTCTGCAGAAGTGGACTCCCGACGAAGATGAGAAACTAATCAAGGTTGTTGCCCTTCATGGTGCAAAGAAATGGACCTCAATAGCCTCCAAAGCAGGTCTGTATTGTATATATGCATGAATGTAACCCAAATCAATCACATTATGTACTTAATGATCTAGAGAATAATGGGTTTTCGGTGTAGGGCTGAATCGGAGCAGCAAGAGTTGCAAGCTGAGATGGGTGAACCATCTAAGACCCAACATCAAGAGAGGTGACATGTCTGAACAGGAAGCGGACTTGATTATTAGGCGGCACAAGCTTCTTGGAAATAGGTAACCCTTCAACTCATTTCATTTTCCTTGCTTATGTAGTCGATCATTATCGAATTCTCGGACTTGCATTGTGTGATGTATGTGCAAATTTTATTGTTCTAAGGTGGTCTTTGATTGCGGGGAGATTGCCGGGTCGAACAGACAATGTAATCAAGAACTACCGGTACACTTGTTTAAGCAAGAAAATCTAGCAGAAAGAGAAGCAAAGTAACAATGCAGCTAATGGGACGATACAATTTCCGGTAGTAGATGAGAAACTAAGTGTAGCAGATGATGATCAGAAGGTCCATGTGGAAATGAAGCAAGAGTGCTTGGCAGCAGCAGCAGTGGGTACAAGTGCGGCTCTAATCAAGAAAGAGGAGGTGATCGATTCTGAGGACTACTCCAACACCTACATTAACAATATTGATGCTGACGAGTGACGAGTTCCTTAATCTGCTCAATGAAGAAGAACCTTTGAGTTGGGAGGTTCCACAAATTTCTTGAGCTAGAAGATGCACCATTGCTCGACTGATGTTAAATATTTGATGAATCTAGTATTCTAGTAGGTTTCATGTGAGTGCACTAACACTTTTTGGATGCTCCTCTAATCATGGTTTTTTGAAATTTTGTTATATAACTAGCTATCATGAACAGAATGT
>NW_004442496.1:0-1014 GCF_000184155.1 Fragaria vesca subsp. vesca
CGACAAGCTAAAGTTGCTTGGTCGTAGCCTCGGTGAGACCGTATTGCGTATGAACATGGGGCACAGGACACTTCAACTTACATCCCGATAAACTTCTTTAAAAAATGGGTAGTGAGCCCGTAGAAGTATAAGCAGCATAAGCAGTAGATAATAGTGTAACACGTGACCAGAGTGTTAACACTTCAACCAACACCATAAAGCATAAAAAGGTGTCCGCAAGTTGGTTGTATCTATCTACATAGTTTGATGTAAGAATAGAATGTTCACTTTTGTGTTATTTAGCATAGGAGGGTCTCACTCCTTATTTAGCTAAAGAATAGGCTTTCAAAACGAGCAATGAGCATTGCAGGGGGCCAATGCGACATCGAGGAAAGGCCGGTGCACCTCAATTGCATGAGGAATTGACCGGACGACCTCCAGGAAGTTGGAGTCGTGTTCGGGTGACCTCAATGTCCCCCGGGTCACCACCATGCTTCATGGTGATGCTAGATCTCGAATGTCTTCATTTTGAGCGGAATAATGGATGTCCATGAGATTTTCTCAAAATTTGGACCATTATATCTCTTCCAGGTTGACCAATTTGGTCAAACCAAAGCCTATATGAGTCGGTGTCCCAAATATCATGTATTGCGACACCATGGGATTCGATATTCGAATCGTAGTGACATACAGTTCACTAGATTGACTCATGAATTTCTCCAAGATGCGCTTCAGTTCGCATTCATGAGGAGGTATACACAAAAGAATTCTTGTTCATTCTCACAATGTGTTTTCAAATGAAAACCATTAGCAGGAATGTCTTTAAAACTTAACATGGTTCCTTAGAATGTTGTGGATAGTTCCACTATCTGCGAAGCACTCAATGTCTCTATGAGACATAACTACAAGGAGTAGATAGGCGAGTAAATAGTTCTACTTGAACCATTTAGAAGGATTGAAAGAAGCTACGAAAAGCTGCAATCCCGAGAGTGCATAAAAATTTCCGCGCAGAATGACCTTTGCGCACTAAAACAG
>NW_004442497.1:0-1993 GCF_000184155.1 Fragaria vesca subsp. vesca
TAAATACGTAGAACCTTCAAACGCAAAAAAGTACGTGAAATAAGATATGACCAGAACGGTGAAATACGACTACGGTTGAAAAATCACAGTATTCCGGTAAAGTCTTGGTGCCGATAGTTGACTTACCCTTACTATTCACTATGCTGCAGATTTGGCGTTTGGTGTCTGATTGACTATTGTGATACCTTTCTGGAAGCGTAACGGCGCTACGAGTGAGACACATTGCTAATGCTATGATGTATAGGCTTTTTTGGCCATCCGAGTCCGTTTAGGGCTTGAAAATACAGTTTTCTTATTTTCGATTAGAGTTGACCGTTTCGATCGAGCCCTTAACGTTGTCGAATCCAGTTGAATTCTTTACCATAGACATCTTTCGTCATAATGATCATATCTGACGGTCGAATTTTGGTTTGTGAATTTTAGTCATCGGAATCACAACGTGTCTACTATTTACCGTTATTCGGGTTTATGGGGAGCCCTATCGTCGGAAGGTAAATGTCTCAAAATTTTTATATGGGCAGTTTCGTCTCATCTACGTGAGAGTTTTTTGTGTGGAAGGTTTGACCAAACTACGTAATATAGAGGGAGATATGAGCGTTTTCGTGTGACAAGTGACTATGGATTATGGTTGACCGTTTCGATCGAGCCCTTAACGTTGTCGGATCCAGTTGAATTTTTTACCATAGACATATTTCGTCATAATGATCATATCTGACGGTCGAATTTTGGTTTGTGAATTTTAGTCATCGGAATCACAACGTGTCTACTAACGTTGTATAACTTGTTTAGTAGGTTATACAACTTTGTGAACCAACTCTACATAGGAAGCAAAATTATGAAAAATCTCGTGAAATAAGATGTGTTCAAAATGGTGAAATACGGCTATGGTTCAAAAATCACGTAAATCGGGTAAAGTCTCGGAGCCGATAGTAGCGGTCAACCCTATTTACCGTTATTATTCCTTATGGGGAGCCCTATCGTCGGAAGGTAAATGTCTCAAAATTTTTATATGGGCAGTTGCGTCTCATCTATGTGAGAGTTTTTAGTGTGGAAGGTTTGACCAAATTACGTAATATAGGGGGAGATATGAGCGTTTTCGTGAATTTATAGACTTTAGCCGACAAAAATATATGAAAAGTCGTCAGCTAAGGTCAAAAAATTTCAAAATTTTTTAGGCGGTAAACCAAAGTTGGAGGAAAATTTTCAAAGGACTTTAGCCGACGAAAATATATGAAAAGTTGTCGGCTAAAGTCGAAAAATTTTCAAAATTTTCAACCAAAATTTTTTGGCGGTCAACCAAAATTTTCAAAAGAGTTTAGCCGACGAAAATAAAGAATTTCGTCGGCTAAAGTTCTTTATATAGGCGAAGATGGATGGTAAGAAGTCTATTATCTGCCAGATTTTCTTCTCGGCCTAGCTCCGCCGTCAAGCCACCGGAGACCGTCACACTTGTCCCAAAAGCTTCGCCGTCGTCTCTACTTCATTGCTGGATAGGTGGTGCCTCGAGTGGCGCCGCCGTGAGGGATAAATCGAGCTCCAAAACTCCGCCGGTTCGGATTCGGTGTCGATCAAATTTCTCCTTCCTTAGGTCACCATTTGGTGAGTTCTATATATGGATAAGTTGAGTTTGATTAGTACTACATTCCCCTAGAATTTGGTAGCTCGATTCGGTGTGTGTGAAGAGAATCGAAGATTTGAAGTTTTTAGGGTTTAAAATTGTGGATTTTTATATTTTGAGTCGATTGACCTGTTTAGGCTTAGAATTGAGCTTCGATTTCTTCTAGAAAGTTGTTCGAAATGTTGAGACGAAGATTCTGTCAAATTTTGGTCGTGATTGGAGGTGGCCGAAAGTTTCTGCAGTTTTTTTTTTCAAAACCCAGCAACTTTAGCCGACGATATTTAAACACTATATTCGTCGGCTATAGTATTTTTTAATTTTTTTTATTAAGATTTAGTCCGACGAATTATAGGTCATGTTTCGTCGGCTATAGTT
>NW_004442498.1:0-1477 GCF_000184155.1 Fragaria vesca subsp. vesca
GCCATGCAGTTCAGAGGTAGTTGGGATAAGAACCTATCTTTGATGGAATTTGCCTATAATAATAGCTATCATTCTAGCATTGGTATGGCGCCCTTTGAGGCTCTTTATGGGAGGCAGTGTCACACGCCTTTGTGTTGGAATGAAGTAGGGGAAAAAGAGCTTTGTGGCCCAGAGTTAATCCATGTTACGAATGAGAAGATTAAAGTGGTTAGAGATAGACTCAAGACTGCTCAGAGTAGGCAGAAAAGTTATGCGGATGTCCGTTGGAGAGATCTTGAATTTCAAGTGGGTGATTGGGTGTTCCTGAAATTATCTCCTTGGAAAGGGATTGTGCGTTTCGGTAAGCGTGGGAAGCTTAGTCCGAGGTATATTGGCCCTTATGAGATTATAGAGCGAGTTGGCTCACTTGCTTATCGATTAGCCTTGCCTCCAGAGTTAGCTAGGATACATAAGGTGTTTCATGTATCCATGCTTCGCAAGTATATTGCCGATCCTTCTCATGTGCTGCAAGAGCAGCCGATCAGTTTGACGAGAGATTTGACCTATGAAGAGGAACCGGTTCAGATTCTCGACCGAAAGGAGCAAGTGCTTAGGAACAAGACAATTCCGCTTGTCAAGGTGCTGTGGAGAAGTCATCAAGTAGAAGAAGCTACTTGGGAATCAGAGGAGCAAATGATGCAGCGGTATCCGTATCTCTTCGGATGACATGTATATTAATTTCGAGGACGAAATTTTTATAAGGAGGGGAGAATTGTCACATCCCGACCCTTATATTTTTACCTTATTTACTAGCGTGATTATAATAAGAATTTTACCGTCTCGATCATTGAGTAAATAGTTTAATTGGTCCTTAGAGGGGTTTCGGGGACGATTATGTGCGGAGGATTATTCGTATGATGAAAATACGACGACGGTAAAAATAGTAATTTTAGCTAGTAAAAGGTAATTTTTATTCGGGTATTATTTTTTCGGGGTGTTGAATTTTGGAAATTTGGGTTAAAAGGAGTGTTGGGTCGGCTGGGCCGAGCCCAACCCATTTTCTTCTTCTTCCTCTTCTCCCTCTCTCCCGATTTTTCTCTCTTCTCACCCGGTTTTCCCCTCTCTACACCCAGAAGAGTTCCGGCCGTCCTCTCGCCGCCGTCCGGCCGCCCCAGACCGCCGCACCGGTTCCAATCGATTGACCTCCAACCCAGCAGCCTCCCTGGACCGGTGAGAGGAGCCCTAGCGCCGCCGTGAGTGAGCGGTGCCGCCCGAAAGCTTCGACTGCCGAATTGGTTTTCTTGCCGGAACTTCCTCCTCTGGCCACCAATCCGGGCAAGCTTGGTACGGTTTTGTAGCCCTCCTCCCGTGCAACAACCCCTCCAAGTAGCTCCCTCCCTCTTGAGCTAGGTAAGGAGAAATGTGGAGTTGAAATTTCTAGGCTTTTAAGTTATTTTCGTTCGATTAGCCTAGTTAGGCTTGGAATTGGTGATGTGTT
>NW_004442499.1:0-1346 GCF_000184155.1 Fragaria vesca subsp. vesca
ATGGGTCTATATAGGGCTACTACGCTCGCGTCCAACGCTCACGTCACGCCTTAATGCGGTGCTACACTACGCCATCAAGGTGGACAGACGGGTGTATAAATATGTGTCCCATACCCCCTATATGAATTAAACACTCAAATAGGGCTACTACGCTTACGTCCAACGCTCACGTCACACCATAATGCGGCTATATGCTACGCCATTAAGGTGGACAGACACATATGGCTAGCTAGCATTTTCTATACATACTTTCTCATAATTACATATTTATATTCACCGAAAATCCCATTTTCGGTAACTCTCTAAGAGAAATAAAAGCGTCAAAATTAATTGACGTCAAAAACTCCAACAAAAGGAAATGTTCAATCATGAACCATAGTATGCATATTATTTCAAATAAAAGTCCACTCACAAATTAGGCCTAAGCCTGATGTCGATCTGGGGTCTCGTCTGCTCGAGCCTCCTCACGTCCTGTTCCAAATATAATATTAATTTACCAACCAATAATCCAATATTTAATCAAAATAGGCAAAATTACCCGAGAGCCATAATTACGCTCATCATTGCCTAACTTCGATATTCTTACATCGGAACGATCCGAACTTAAATATCATACTCAACAGTCGTAAATACCACCTCCCCAAAATACGACTTAAATCCTACGGCCGGATTCTACATTAATTAACCGCCAAAAATACCAAACTTCGGAAATTCACAAACCTATCCAAATCTCATTCAAAAATTCCATAAATCACACCAATATACTCCTCTTAATATTCCACATTTAAAACCCTAAAAAATCTCCTAACCGGCGGCGGCGCCGCCGGCAGCCGTTTTCCGGCGACCTCCGCTCACCAAAAATTGGCAGCATCTTCCTCTCAACCTCCTCTACAACATTCCTAACTACCACAAACTCCAATTCTAAGCCTAACCATGTCGATCGAACACAAACAACCATAAATCCCTAAAACTTTCAATTAAACAAACCTCCCTAACGAAATCGAATTTAGCCGAAACCTTTTGAGGGATTACTCACCTAGATGAGGGCTACAAGTTGAGCCAAAAATCACGACGTATGGTGGCCGGAGGACGGAGCTCCGGCGAAGGGACAGTCGGTGGTTCCGGCGGCTTTTCTCCTCTTCCGGCGGGTTAGAGGCTCGGGGGCTAGGCCGGGGAGGGAGAGGAGGAGATGGGGGTCCGAGCTGGGGTGGAGCGGCGGCCGGTGGGTGGCCGGACGGCGGCAGTCGACGGCTGGAAGTCCGGCGGCAGTCGACGGCTGGAAGTCCGGCGGGAAGAGAGAGCTCGGGGAGAGGAAAAGAAAAGAGGAAAAAAAAGAGAAAGGGAGG
>NW_004442500.1:0-1191 GCF_000184155.1 Fragaria vesca subsp. vesca
AGGGCAAGGTTGCTGGGTTGGAGGGCTACAAAACCATACCAAGCTTGCCCGGATTGGTGGCCGGAGGAGGAAGTTCCGGCGAAGGGAAGCTCGGGGCAGCCCTTGCTTCGGGCGGCACCGCTCTCTCACGGCGGCGCTAGGGCTCCTCTCACCGGTCTAGAAATGTTGCTGGGAGGGAGACCGACCGAACGGGACCGGTCCGGCGGCGAACGGAGGTCGGACGGCGGCGGGAGGACGGCCGGAATTCTGCTGGGTGTAGAGAGAAGAAAATCGGGTGGGAGGAGAGAGAATCGGGAGAGAGGGAGAAGAGAAGGAAGAAAGAAATGGGTTGGGCTCGGCCCAGCCGACCCAACACCCCTTTTTAACCCAAACTTCCAAAATTCAACACCCCGAAAAATAATACCCGAATAAAAATTACCTTTTACTAGCTAAAATTTACTATTTTTACCGTCGTCGTATTTTCCTCATACGAATAATCCTCCGCACATAATCGTCCCCGAAACCCCTCTAGGGACCAATTAAACTATTTACTCAATGATCGAGACGGTAAAATTCTTATTATAATCACGCTAGTAAATAAGGTAAAAATATAAGGGTCGGGATGTGACATGTCTTGTGACTCAGATGAGTTCCTTAGGCTGGTAGAAGATGGAGATAAAGCTTTGTACCCTGGGTGTACAAAGTCGACAAAATTGAACGCTCTTGTAGAAATGTTCAATTTGAAAGCAAAGCACGGAATGACTAATGGTTGTATTTCCGATTGGCTAATGTTGTTTGAGTCCTTCCTTCCCGATGGGAATGAAATACCTTGCAATATAGGTGAGGCAAAGAAAACACTCGGTTTATTGGGGATGGGGTATGAAAAAATTCATGCATGTCCAAATGATTGCATTCTATATAGAGGGGACCATCATGAAGCTGAAGTATGTCCAACATGTACTACTTCGCGGTATAAGATTGGAAAGAACGGAGTTGTGAGGGATGGGGTTGCTGCAAAGGTTTTGTGGTACTTCCCTATAATACCGAGATTCAAAAGGATGTTCCAATCTCCAAGGACAGCTAAGTCCTTGACTTGGCATGGCGATAGGAAAAAAGATGGCATGATGCGGCATCTAGCTGATTCACCGACTTGGAAATTGGTTGACACACAGTGGCCAGAATTTGGGAAAGAACCTAGGAACCTTCGATTAG
>NW_004442501.1:0-1051 GCF_000184155.1 Fragaria vesca subsp. vesca
TTTTGGCATAGCACACCAAATCGATGGAGGCAAACTTTGGAGCCCAAACGACTTTGGCATGCCACCAGATTTTCCAGTCACACAACAGAATGTTTTAAACTGTTGTATATATTTTCTAAACTTGCACTAGGTATTGCCTAGTATAAATTGTAACATCATATAACAAAGAAATAAAAGTCTATTGTCCAAACATTTTGCATCTTGCACGACTTTCAATTTGGTGATGGGGGGAATCCTTCCGCCAAAATTTTCATAAATCATACAACATAAAATTAGCATCATTGTTGTGTTTTGAACTCTTGAAATATAACCTGACAATTTCATGTCATCAAACAACAAAACTTTGTAACTTTACGTTGTATATAACAGTTCACTTCATCAGACAAGTAGGGAACCCTAAAAGGTTGTCTGATGAGTGTTGTCTGATAACGTTTTTGTAGTAGTGATCAGGAGGGTTGAGGTGGAGGATTAGTGGCAGGGGTTTTTTGTTGGGTTTTGGTTGTTCATTGTATATTCTTTTTTTATATACATTGGGATAGACAATATTAAACTCATGTGATCGTTTCATTTTCTTAACTTTCAAGTTTATGTAAACAAGGAAATGTAATATTTAACTCAATTTGGAGTTGTGTGTAAATTTACATTCCGCATCGAGTTTATTTTCCTTGAAATTTGTTGAAACAGGTTTTGGGATTGTATTATTTTAAGTTATATCATGCCAAAAATTTTGAAAATTACAATTCGAAAATTGGGGTGTGACAGTTTTTGTTTATAAAAGATAGGTTACATAAAAGATAGGCCTACTCAAGATATGTTTTGATGATGATTTGTGTTTGTTTGGATAGGAAAAAAACTGTGACTGTGCTCTATAAGGGTTTAGTTAAACTGTGACCGTGCTCTATATGTTTTGATGATAATTTGAAAAGAAAAATCTATCTGCGGTTTGTTGAAAAATGAACTTAAAAAAACCCATTTTTTCGTAGAATGAAGACTTGAGCTTCTCTAAATTTTAGTTTTCTAATGGACTTTTGTTATTTGATGAACTACTATT
>NW_004442502.1:0-1290 GCF_000184155.1 Fragaria vesca subsp. vesca
AAAAAGTCCTAGTCGACGGAAAATAATATTCCGTCAGCTAGGGAAAAATGCGAAATAAAAAAGTCGAATTCCAAAACAGCCAAAATATCTTAGTCGACGGAATATGTAATTCGTTGGCTAAGATGTTTCTAGTCGACGGAAAGTTAAGTTTCCGTCGGATAAGATGTTCCTAGTCGACGGAAAGTTAAGTTTCCGTCGGCTAGGAAAATAAATTCTTGTCAAATTCTTTCTTATTTGCTATGACTTCCCGATCTATAATTCCTAACAATGCATTCATGACCAAATCTGCAACAAGAATAGTAATAATAATAAAGGCCGTGAACATTTGACGCAAAGTGTTCTGATCGATATATATATATATATATATATGAAAATATAATTGTTAATACATCGATCTCCGAAGTTATGCAAATTCATAATAAACCGATGAAAGAATATAATACATCCCCAAATTAATTTAATCATACTCATCTTCATAATCTTGGTCTTCGGGATCATCATCCTCCTCGAATTCCTCTGAATCCTCATCTTCTTCGTCCTCGTATTTGTCATCTTCTTCGGGTTCGGGCATAGTAACTTCAATGTAACCTGTAATGGCCGGAATGTGTTGGTCGTTGACGCGAATGTCCACGTCATTGGGAATTACAGGTGGAGTTTCCTCTTGATATGGTTCGTTCGGTACAGAGCTCGGTTTCGTACCCTCATCCACTCCCAATGTAGCTGCACTCCATATATTCCTATGTGACATTACCTGCACCACTTTCCAACCTTCACCCATAGCCGGTTCATCAAGATAAAAGACTTGTTGTGCCATGGCGGCAATAACAAATGGCTCATTCTCATACCATGAAGTGTTTGTGTTCACTGATAACAAACCATGGTCTGTAACCGTACTCCTGCAAACATTTGGGTCAGTATTGAACCATTTGCACTTAAACAACACAACCGGCATACGGTTCCTGTAGATTAGTTCAATAACGTTGATAAGCACCCCGTAGTAGTTGTGAGACTTGCCCTCAACCATAACTCCATTGTTTTGAGTGATGCGACCATCATCTCGTTCTGATGTCACAAACTTAACCCCGTTAACAAAACATCCTGCATGTGCTCTGTGCTTTAGCGGTCCGCCAGCCAAACAGTGCAGCTCGGGGTCGTAAAATTCACGTTGGTTCTGTTGAATATGCATCATCTGCAAAATAACGCAATTTAGTCAAACAAAATGATGAGAAATACATTAAATTTATAAGTAACTTGAGAAGAACGTACCCAAATCGGGAAGTAGTCAGGAAA
>NW_004442503.1:0-1166 GCF_000184155.1 Fragaria vesca subsp. vesca
CATTCTTCCGCTCAAAACGAAGACATTCGAGACATAGCATCACCATGAAGCATGGTGGTGACCCGGGGGACATTGACGTCACCCGAACACGACTCCAACTTCCTGGAGGTCGTCCGGTCAATTCCTCAAGCAATTGAGGTGCACCGGCATTTCCTCGATGTCGCATTGGCCCCCTGCAATGCTTATTGCTCGTTTTGAAAGCCTATTCTTTAGCTAAATTAGGAGTGAGACCCTCCTATGCTAAATAACACAAAAGTGAACATTCTATTCTTACATAAAATTATGTAGATAGATACAACCAACTTGCGGACACCTTTTATGCTTTATGGTGTTGGTTGAAGTGTTAGCACACTGGTCACGTGTTACACTATTATCTACTGCTTATGCTGCTTATACTTCTACGGGCTCACTATTCATTCTTTAAAGAAGTTCATCGGGATGTAAGTTGAAGTGTCCTGTACCCCATGTTCACACGCAATACGGTCTCACCGAGGCTACGACCAAGCAACTTTAGCTTGTCGCTCGAACATTATTGATGCGCACCACTCTTTCTATTGCGTCTTGGGGCTATGCAATATTTGCATGCAGCTTTACTATTCATCTACGACCCACCATCATTGAATTTTGTTGTACTACAGCTCGTGACTGTGTACCAGGATTGACACGAAATTGCAATCCTTGAGCTCAGCAGGATTGAAACGGATCTCCAATCCTTGAGCTCAGCTAGATGTTATTTCTAGGTGCCAAATCGCATTGCCACTGCGTACAATGATAGGTTATTTGAGATGAATAAGTTTAGGTTGGATATGAACCTCCACCTATAATCCGCATATGTAGGAACCTTGTCAGGCGAACTCATTCACCGCTAAATTGCGGATTGTCACTTTGATGAGACAATATTCCCGCCGTTAGGGGGAGATAAGAACACAAGTGTTCAAGTGGAACGACGTGAATTGTCGTGGTTTGTCCCCACTAAGTCTCATCTTGATCCCAAATGCTTATAGTGTTAAAGTGACGAGATCACATGCTGCAAATATGTCTGCAAGGATTGATGTCCTACAAAAGGACATGGCGCGACCAAAAAGTGTTGGTTTTGACGCCATCACCATGGATGGTGATATGGTGACGCCATATAGTGACAAAATTGGTGTCACAAGGCCGTGTGG
>NW_004442504.1:0-1060 GCF_000184155.1 Fragaria vesca subsp. vesca
AGAAGAGAGTCTTAAACTACTCCCACGACATATTCAGCGCATCCTCAACATTCCTGCTGGCAAGCGATCACCAGTGATGTGCTGAATTATCCAGGAAAGTTACTGCCATCTTCACCTTCCTTTCTTCTGGCAACTCTGTGCTCGCAAAAGCCTTTTCCATTTTATCCACCCAAGTATAAGCATCAAGGGGTCCCTTGGCACCTTTGAACTCTCTGGCTCCAGCTTCAAAAACTTCTCTCCTTTTCACAGTAGGAGGGCGTGGAGCTCGATCCATGACATCCCTCAGCATATTTCCAATATCATCAACCAGTCCCCTGACCTCATTGCCCTCATCGGCATTGGTCGAAGTAGCCACACGGGGTTGCCGTGGGCGCCTAGGAGGCATAGTATCTGAGGAAGAAGAAATTTAGTAGTCCATAAACAAAACTAACACAATAATCACATATACCCAATAACACATAGCATCAAAAGCATAAAATGCCAATGAATCCGCCGCGGTCGGATCATCACTCTATAGACACTACGTGTTACTTAGGCAAATGTGATAGTGACAAGGAAGCAGGAAAAGGAAACCTATAGCTCTGATACCAACTGACACGACCCACCCCGAATTTCACCCTGAAACTCGGAGTAAGTCATGCGGGGACCACCTCCAAGGAAAATTTACTGAAAAGATTGAGAAAATCTCCCTTGCAGATGGACAACCCTAACTCGAAAATTCCAAATTTTACTCTTAAATCAACACTTCCAAACATCACATAATTATCCTTCAGAAATTCTACACATCATATACAATAATCCCAAAGTATTCAGAGCTACTAAACACAAGCGGAAGCAAGAAAACACGAGTAGGTTGAACATGTAACTTACTGATGAAAACTGGCAGAAATGCGGGTGACTATGCCTCGCCTCCTACTAGATCCAACCCGAACTCTGCAGACTGGGCAATTTAAAACGAAAGGCCCAGGGGAAAACATTTAATAACGTTAGAGTGAGTGGACAAAAATAAAATAAAGGAAATAATTCTTTATGCTTTCCCAATTTTTACTTTTCCATAGAA
>NW_004442505.1:0-1447 GCF_000184155.1 Fragaria vesca subsp. vesca
CACCCTGAAACTCGGAGTAAGTCGTGCGGGGACCACCTCCAAGGAAAATTTACTGAAAAAATTGAGAAAATCTCCCTTGCAGATGGACAACCCTAACTCGAAAATTCCAAATTTTACTCTTAAATCAACACTTCCAAACATCACATAATTATCCTTCAGAAATTCTACACATCATATACAATAATCCCAAAGTATTCAGAGCTACTAAACACAAGCGGAAGCAAGAAAACACGAGTAGGTTGAACAGGTAACCTACTGATGAAAACTGGCAGAAATGCGGGTGACTATACCTCGCCTCCTACTAGATCCAACCCGAACTCTGCAGACTGGGCAATTTAAAACGAAAGGCCCAGGGGAAAACATTTAATAACGTTAGAGTGAGTGGACAAAAATAAAATAAAGGAAATAATTCTTTATGCTTTCCCAATTTTTACTTTTCCATAGAAAAGAAAATATGCTGCATGCGACAGCTCAAAACGCTCAACACGAAAACTGAAATTTCATGACTGGCTCCGGCCAGTCTTCAACGCTCAATAAAATACAGCCTCTCAGGCTAAAATAAAATATGTATGTATTACACTCGTCATATCCCCTATATAAATTATTAATTTTATATAGGGCTACAACGATTGCGTCTAACGCTCACGTTGCACCATAATGGAATTTTACCTCAGTATGGTGGAAAAGCACGTATAGCTAGCTAGCATTCTCTCATATACATATTATTCTCATAATCATCCACATATGGATATATATATATATACTCACCGAAATTCTCAATTTCGGTTATTCTCCAACAACATAAATTATTTCGCATGCACATTATTTAAAACAAAAGTCCACTAAAAAATTAGGCCTAAGCCTGATGTCGATCTGGGGCCTCGTCAGCTCGAGCCTCCTCACGACTTGTTCCAAATATAATATTAAGTTCCCAGCCGAAATTCCAATATTTAATCAAAATAGGCAAAATTACCCGAGAGCCATAAATACGCTCATCATTGCCTAACTTCGATAATCTTAAATTGGAACAATCCGAACTTAAATATCATACTCAACAGACGTAAATACAACCTCTCCAAAATACGACTTAAATCCTACGGCCGGATTCTACATTAATTAACCGCCAAAAATACTAACTTCGGAAATTCATAAACCTATCCAAAACTCATCCAAAAATTCCATAACTCACTTCAATAAACTCCCCTTAATATTCCAAATTTAACAACATTAAAATCTCCCAACCGGCGGCGGCGCCGGCGGCGGCTCCGCCGGCAGCGGCGGCCGGAGGTCAATTCCGGCGACCTCCAAAACCTATGAAATTTTAACAGCATCTTCCTCTCATCATGCTCTACAACTTTCATAACTAGCACAAACACCAATTCCAAGCCTAACTAGGGCAATCGACTAAAAAACATCAAAAAACACCATAAAACTTCCACCTCAAATT
>NW_004442506.1:0-1279 GCF_000184155.1 Fragaria vesca subsp. vesca
AAGTTGAAGTGTCCTATACCCCATGTTCACACACAATACGATCTCACCGAGGCTACGACCAAGCAACTTTAGCTTGTCGCTCGAACATTATTGATGCGCACCACTCTTTCTATTGCGTCTTGGGGCTATGCAATATTTGCATGCAGCTTTACTATTCATCTACGACCCACCATCATTGAATTTTGTTGTACTACAGCTCGTGACTGTGTACTAGGATTGACAAGAAATTGCAATCCTTGAGCTCGGCAGGATTGAAACGGATCTCCAATCCTTGAGCTCGGCTAGATGTTATTTCTAGGTGCCAAATCGCATTGCCACTGCGTACAATGATAGGTCATTTGAGATGAATAAGTTTAGGTTGGATATGAGCCTCCACCTATAACCCGCATATGTAGGAACCTTGTCAGGCGATCTCATTCACCGCTAAATTGCGGATTGTCACTTTGATGAGACAATATTCCCGCCGTTAGGTGGAGATAAGAACACAAGTGTTCAAGTGGAACGACATGAATTGTCGTGGTTTGTCCCCACTAAGTCTCATCTTGATCTCAAATGCTTATAGTGTTAAAGTGACGAGATCACATGCTGCAAATATGTCTGCAAGGATTGATGTCCTACAAAAGGACATGGCGCGACCAAAAAGTGTTGGTCTTGACGCCATCACCATGGATGGTGATATGATGACGCCATATAGTGGCAAAAATTGGTGTCACAAGGCCGTGTGGCTCCCTAAAAGGAGGGAGGCCCTTAGGTTCGATATTGTCTTGCACTAGAAAGAAAGCGAGCTTGGCACAACCTGATCCATTGATCAGTGATGCTCAAATCCGTCTCATGAAGTCTGAATTGTGATTATCGTTGGGGGACGCCTCAATGTCAAATCCAATCCATATAGAGATCTCTACAAGTATTACACTAGTGTACATGAGGACGTGAGATAATGAGTCTACTATCGAACCACCCTTCGTTGATGGATATCAACTTAGTTGATTGGCCTAATGGAAAGATACGATCCAGCATTAACAAAGAGATAGGTCCTTGGGCAGGTGATGCCGACACCGCAAGCTAAACCCTATCAACTATGCCTTTGTTAGATAGCGTAGTGAGAGTAAGAGCTTAGACTCACCTTATGGCCCAAAGTCTTTCACTAACACGCACTGGGATCAACTACGATGAGATATGCTCTCGTAATGGATGTCATTGAACTCCACTACTTTGTCAGTTTGGTAGTTTCGAATAACTGAACAGCAGCCTATGAATGTGGTCATAATAACATCTCTAT
>NW_004442507.1:0-2741 GCF_000184155.1 Fragaria vesca subsp. vesca
AAGTGGATGACCAACGTCCCACAAAAATTTTAAGCTCTTCAATCAAAGGTCTCAGATACACATCGAGACACTTCCCGGATAACCGGCCCGGAATCAACAAACTCAACATATTGTATTCCTTCTTCATGCACATCCATGGGGAAGGTTGTACGGTACCAAAATCACCGGCCATACACTGTATTGAAGACTCATGTTGCCAAAAGGGTTGAACCCGTCGGATGAGAGCCCGAGCCTCACATTTCGGACCTTTGACGCAAAATGAGGAAACTCCCTGTCTATATGCTTCCAAGCCTCCCCGTCAGCAGGGTGTATAAGGGTATCTTCGTCATGCAATTCCCTATCAGCGTGCCATCTCATAGCTTCGGCCGTGTGTGAAGACATGTACAACCGCTCCAACCTATCCCTCAAAGGGAAATACCGAAGTACCTTCACAGGTTTCCTGTTGCCTGCTGGAGTCAGCTTATATCTGTCAGTGTGACATACCGGACATGCGTCAAGCCCACCAAGGTCATTCCCTTCTGGATCTTTACCCTAGAAGAGAACGCAGTCATATCTGCATGCATGGATCTTGATGTAGGAAAGCCCAAGATCTTTCAAGATACATCGGACCTTACGATGAGTGGTAGGAAGACGATGACCGTGGGGCAGCATCGAAGCAGTGTACTGTAGATAATCATCAACAGCCTTCACGGTCGATTTTGTCTCAACTTTAATCTTCATTACGTCCATCACACTTTCAAGAACGGTCTTCTGACAACCGGGGTACACAGGGGTCTGTTGGAAAGCAAGCAGTTTGTTGTACTTTTCAATACCAGCAGTGTTCACAGCTCTAGGGAAGGGCTGCACCGGGTCGGCCTGTTTTTTTTTTTCGTCGGCTAAAGTCTTTCTTCTGGTAGTGACTTATAGCCGACGAAACATGTAAGATATTCGTCGGCTATAGTATTTTTAAATTTTTTTAATAAGGTTTAGCCGACAAATTATGACATGTTTCGTCGGCTAAACCCTTCTAAAGCCGACGAAACAGACTATATTTCGTCGGTTATAGTTATTTTTCTAATTTTTTATTACATACTTTAGCCGACGAATATCTTAAACGTTTCGTCGGCTAAAGTCTCAGACTATGGTCAACGAAACATTTAAGATATTCGTCGGCTAAATTCTAGGACAATAGCCGACGACGTCTTCTAGTGTCGTCGGCTAAAGTCATCGCCGACGACTCTTTCCCGACGAAACTATAGCCGACGAATTAAGCTAACAAGCCGAAAACTTTTTCGTCGGCTAAAGTGCATGTCCTGGTAGTGTCTTCATTGATCTTAGCCAACGAATTAAGCTAACAGGCCGACGAAATTTTTTCGTCGGCTAAAGTGCATGTCCTGGTAGTGTCTTCATCATTGGGTTCGATCAAAGTACTACAAGGAGGGCCAATAGTCCTTCAACCCCATGATGATGTCAAAGTCTTTGAAGAATCTACTTATGGATTCGCTTTTCTTTTGGGTATGTGTCCTAGCCTCCTCTAATTGAGGTACCAAAATTTTTTCTGACATTGCTTTGGTAGCGGGTCGTTATATTGAATATGATGAGAAATTATGCATAATGTCCAAGAAAATTAGGGTTATGGTTGAGCGTAAACTCTGTGAGTCAATCTTTTCGAAAGAAAAAAAAAAAAAAACCCTTAAGCTAGCTAGCTAGGAATGTGGAAGCTTATTTGAATTTTTATGTTGACAATTGTGTGGGTACTTGCATTGATGTCACTGGTAAGGGTTCTGCAGAAATGAAGTTTTTGTTTACTATTGAGTTGCTGCTATCAACTTGAGGCCGGACAAGTTTTCTATAAGGGGGATGGATTGTTAGGAAATTGGCTATTAATATTCAGTTGAGAAATTTTATTAACACATTCCTAAATGTTAGATATACATATATTTTTTTATATAAATTATATAAGACTTTGTGGGTATGTAAAATTACCAAAGAGACATTTATATCAAAAGTAAAGAAAATTTGTTGAAATAAAATATCCTGCTTAATAGTTTTCTTTTTTTATACGAGAATAACGTTTGTGAAGATACCAAGTCCTATAATTTAAACCTCTATAAATTAATAACGACTGGACCAACAAAAAATATTACTTAATCGAGATTTTTAATTTATCGACGTCAATTTTGCTAATTCTTTATTTCGGGGCTAACAAAAAATATTATTTAATCGAGGTTATTAATTTATCAAATATTAAATTATCAAGGTTTTACTATATATGGATAGTACAAATTGAATTTTGAAATTTAGATTTTACTGTTCACGCATACTAGGTCGTTCAAACTGAACACCAAACTAGAACTTGGGATGATGCTATATATATACTCCTCTTTATTTTCTTTTTCTTTTTCTTTTTGAATAAATTGAGTAGCAAATCTAGAAATGTATGTGTATTTAGTGAATGAATTGTGTATTTTAAATGAGGGTATTGTAAGAAGGTTGAGTATGTGTATCTAGTAAAATGTTAAAATAATAAAGTCAATAAGTGGTGTATTAAGAATGAGACTTGTATCTAGTAATTATGGATGTGTTAATAAAATTTCTCTATTCGGTTATAATTAGGGCTGGGCATGGGACGGGACGGGGCGGGATTTGGTGAATCCCGTCCTGTCCCGAAATAAAAGAACGGGACGGGACGAGACGGGAATGTGTTTTTAAAAATCTGTCCCGTACGTCCCGATCCCGACTAAATTTTTTTTTTTTTTTTT
>NW_004442508.1:0-5571 GCF_000184155.1 Fragaria vesca subsp. vesca
TTTGAAATCTATCTGCATCTCGATTCAAGTTTTCCTGATAGTCTCATGTATTGGATTGCAAGTACAAAACTTGTTTTCGCTCCCCTAATTCTTCTATAATTAAGCACTCATCTGTTTAACGTATGTCGTGGAGGAGTTGAGAAGAAGCAATTAATGAGCTGAGGATTATTTTCTCTTTCCATATTAAGATTTGATGCGTGACTTATACAATAAAATTTTTGCTTTGCCAGCATTCTGATACATACAAGCTGATGGCTGAGACCGCCAAGATCCTCAATATCACAACACCTTTACTCTACATTCGGAGACATGATGTACCTTTAGCTCGTGCAGTTGGACTAGACACACCCTATGTTGTTGTTCACTCTAGTCTTCTTAAGCTTCTCACCCCACAAGAGCTGCAGGTAATCATTTATCTCTCTTTTTTTATTTATTTATTTTTTTAAATTGTTTAATTTTTCTTTGTAGAAGTTAAGATCTACATCGGCACATAGCTCTATGCACACTAATCTATGCTTTGTAAACTTTTGGGATGTATATAGGTACATGATGCAAATCTATGCATGTCTCATTTGGGGGGGTTGTATAGGTGTTAGGTTCGTAGCATTGTTGTCTTCAAAATATGCAATTACTAACTCTGGTGCTCATCTTGAAATTAGGCTGTTTTCGCTCATGAGTTGGCTCATCTCAAATGTGGTCATTATGCGTTAATCAAACTTGCAACGTTGACTGCCCTTGCAGCTGAGAGCATACCTTGTAAGTGTTTCCTGTGTTGAAGCTTAGCGAACGTAATTGAGGCCCATGCTATGTCTATTGTCTTGGTCAGATTACTTTTCCAGATTCAAGCACCATGTTGACGTCACTTGACACTCAAGACGGTCATTTGGTAGGCAACGGATAGAATCTGCCATTTTCTTGTGATGTGCATTTTGTTGTCTAGGCGGTAGTGGTGTGTGTGTGTGTTGGTTGTGGGGGGAGGTATGGTGAGTTTCAGTTGCATGTTTAATGGTGAAAAATCTCAAAGAGCCTTGCCATTTGTACATTAGTTTGGTTGATAATAAGAGCATCTCCAGCAGAATTGCTATTTCGATTGTTAAATATCCTAACTATTGTTAAATTTAGCAACAAACTAACCTAGACTACTAGAGATGCTCTAACTACTTGTGCTTTTAATAGATTCGGTGCTTCAACAAATTCCATTGAAAGAGTTACTTGGTTGGCGTCAAGCAACAGTCCTATCTTGTGATCGTGCATCGCTTCTTGCTGCACAAGACCCAAAGGTATATTTGATTTCCAATAAACTTGCTGCGTCCCATTAATAATCTTTATAGTCCGACATCCATTTTGATCTGCCCTAAACAGGTGGTCATCTCTGCTATAATGAAAGTAGCTGCGGGCTTTCCATCAGTGGTAGAAGAACAAGATGTTGATGCATATTTGGCAGCGGCTCGTGCTTATGTCGCTGCTTCTTCCTCAAGCCCCTCTGGGTAAGCAACAATATAAATTTGTATATCACCGAGTGTTGTGCTATACACATCCTAGCATTAATTCCTTACTGATGCTGTCCAGGGATGCTCATGATGCTCTTGCAAGAGAACCTGTGCCCCTGCAACGTGCTTATGAGATTGATGAGTGGTCCAGAAGCAAAGAGTACACAGTGATGCTAACCTCTGCAACAACTTTTGAAGCAAGTTGCTATGGAAAGATCATGGAGAAGCTTAGTTTTGAACCCAATGGAGTCATCAACAATGTGGAGATGAAGGATCCACCTGGTGCCAATGTGACTAAGTCTGCTGCTAAGAAGTAGAGATCGGCCCGAGGATTACGATAAGCGAAATCTCTGATAATAAAAAGAATATTCTGGAAAACTTCATCCAGATTTGATTTGCTAGTTTGTTGAGTCAGATTAGTAGTAAGTTTTAGTTTGTTGCCATGGTTGTTAGGTGTCCGCTCCCAGTATTGGGTGCTTGACTGGCCGTGGCACATGAGTCTAGGTGCTTTTGGTTTTGCCAAAGGAGGCAGAGAACTACAAAAATCTGGATTCTATGAAGTGAATTTCTATTTTATTTTGGAGTGCATTATGCTTTCTCATACTACGTGTTACTGTTTATGCTTACTTGCCCAGTATGCATGCCTTCCTCAATGCGTAGTCTTTTAATTCTGTGCTGTTCATATGCTTTAAGTTCAAAACTTCGAATGGCTTCCACAAGTTTTGGTTGCTGCTAAGTTGTATTTTGAGTTGTGGGCTTGTATCTTGTATTTTGATTTGTTTGTTTAATAATGATATATATTCTAAAAGAAATTAGCTAGGATGCCAAGATATGGCATAAAACCACCAAGCTCAAATCAATCTGTGCCAACTCTGCTCCTGTCAATTTGAAGAAAGCAATCAGATTTTGATTTCTATTCATCAAATCCTTCATTGAAATTAAACAATGCAAATACTTTTGTCTAGGGCCTGCGCATATCCATCCAGGCCAATTAAGATACAACTAAAGAAGTTTCTGAACGTAATGCCTAGGATCCCAGAGTGTTCACATCATAAACCTTTAGTAAAATCACTAAAATGACAATGTGAGCCCAAACAAATAATAGGAGGCCCAACTAAACGTAATGAGATTTCCATTTGGGGATTTGGGTTGAAGTATAAATATTTGTGTGGTGTTGTTTCTCCTTAAATTGGCAGGGCATTGCCTATGATCACGTGCGTGCTGGGGCAAAGGGAATGTGGAGAATACAGCAAAACAACGCAAAACAAAAACAAAGACTTTAGAATCGAAGCTTTCAAACTCTAATATTATTTCTTTAAAGAGTTGGAATACTAAAACATAAAACAAAGATCAAATATAGGAGATTTGACAGGACAATGAGATAAGGAAGAGAAGCAGATAGCTAATTTTTGGGGTGACATCATGGGACCCGCGCATAGAGCACCCAGCATGGCCTTGCATGGTTTAGGCAGCTGGGGAAAACCACACCCACCCCTGCGATACAAAACAAACAAACCATACTCTACAGCAAAAGATACTTTCATTAATGATGACAATGGAGTTAGGTGTGCTTGTTATTACCGTGATCATTTATTTGTTGCAAGTAAAACCCAATCACCATAAATAAACATATTATTTTTAGCAAATTACTTGATCTTGATCTTTCCAATAGTAAAACTTGTTTCATTTCAATTTTTTTTATTTTGGACCAAAGTCGATCACCTTGATGTATACTGTCGTCAATGTCAGCGCCAAAATTCTAGCCTCCAATAAAATCGTTGCGTTCACTAACGTCTATTTCAATTAACAACCGATGTGTCGTTAATTATATATTAACTGATGTCTAATGTGGTAATCTTAGACATCGATCGGTTGAAATCTTATGTCATGCGCGCTAGAACGTTTGAAAACCCGATAACAAGAATTATGCTAGATTGCTAGGTCATATAATACGATGTCAAAATTACCAATAGATTTCATCCTTGTGATATATGGTTTTAGACATCAAATTCTTTTTCTAAACTTTAACTGTGTACGTATGAGTTAGATACATGTTTATACATATATAATGCTATATACTAACACGATCAGTCGTCATATCTAAAATTATTAAAGGTCTCAATTTAATTGTACTATAATTGTATCTATATATCAACCTCATATATGAAAAAGAATAATACATTAATTAATTAATTAATAAAGCCAAAAGGTTTTTTTGACTTTGTCAACGGTTAAATTTTTGAACTACCTATAATACCCTTGGTTAATTAAAACATTAAAATATGTCTTTTAACAGATGAAAGACAAATCGGTAATTGCAAATGTTGGAAATAAGAAAAAAAGGAAAACAAAAAGAAAGAAAGCTTAAAACGTGGGAGGTGGGAGAGAAAAGTGGGGAGGAAATCAGATTTTTGTTTTTTTTAGAATATGAGAGAAATCAGACTTTGAGCATAACTGGAAGAGAAATTTTAAATACACACCCCTAATATCTTAATACACACCCCTTACTTAATACGCCACTTATCAAGTTTTTCATTTTAGTATTATACTTAATACACATCCCAAACTACCTAAAATGCCCTTAATTTATGAAATATTCCGTTATTTAATATAATTAATATATATTTACTATATGGTACTTTTTTTTACATATTATTTTGTCTAATTTTTACTAGAAATTTTTGGTTATTATCGTTCAATTTATAATCAAATGATTATTGTTATATCCCAACTCCAAATCACCAATACAAGTTTTCAAAATTCACAAGCTAGTATAACTGTAGAAGTACAATATATAGCTATTAAACATAGATAACTAGTTATTCGATAAAACATATCATGATAAAGATGCAGTACTTAACAATATGATCTGTAATCTGTAAGATCAAAACTGATACAAAGTTAAAAAAAAAAAAAAAAAAAAGACAACCCAAATGAGTTGTGGGGAGAAGAATTGGGGTTAGGGAAGAAGACGTGTTTCCGACGATTTTAGGGTAAAAGATGTTGAAAAGAATACTTCTAGCGTGATTTTTTTTTAATAATATATGTCTACTTTGGTTATTTAGATTACCTATAAAATCTCAATAGAAACATAAAATAACAGAGGTGTGTATTAAGAGATTAGGGGTGTATATTTAAAATTTCTCTAACTGGAATAGTAAAAAAAAAAATCACACATGTATATAATACAGATGAAGATATTAGTAATACATTAAAACATACCAAACCGTATTAAATTATTATTTTTTACTTCCATGACCATATCCGCATCATCTTTTATGCTTGCACTAGGGTTTCAATATACAGTCATTCGGCTTCAATCGTGCCTTTTAAACTCATCGAGAGAAAAAAAAAAATTGTGCTTTTAGATTTCTATGGCTTCCCTGTCGACCCTCTACCTAATCAAGAACCCTAGTCCTCTGCGCTTTTTTACCTCCAAAGCTTCCTCGCCTTGCTTAGGGTTTGGCTCTCAGATCCACCTCAAACCCAACGAGATCCGGTTTCCGGCATGCCGAGTTTATTCGAAGATGGTCTTCCCCACTCTGCAAGCCGATGACTTTCGCCACCCTGTGGATTTAGAGGTGTTTATTTCGACTTCTTTTTCGCTCCCCTGTTTTCCTTTATACTTGAGGTTTCTTTTGTGCAAGAAAAGCGACGATTTTTATTTTAGTTTTTTCTATTCCCAAATTAATGAAAGTCTGATTTGTATTGTGCAGGGCGTTCGGCGGTATATGCCACAGCCAGATTCTTCGGCTGAGATGGGAGTGGCTGCAGAAGGTAATGGGGCTTCTAATTTTCTGCAAAAGTTTCAATTTAATTTGTACCTGTCAGATGCTCTATCTTTTGTTGTTTTCTTGGCATCGCAGATGTAGTCGCACGTTACCTTGCAGTAGGTGCATTTCCATCAGAAAAAATTGAGGATGATGGCACTTCCGTTCTGGCCGGTCCGACTCAGGTTATTCACTTTCTGGAGATTAATTGCTCATATAAAGTAGATCTTGTTATTTCTTCTGATTATTTCTGCATATAATAAGAAGAAAAGGTCAGCTAAGTAACTACGTTTTTTTTTTTTTTTTTTTNT